>NC_050449.1:16221851-16424351 GCF_903995425.1 Onychomys torridus
TCGCCTCCTTTCTTCCTCCTCCTCCTGGAACTCTAAACCAGGTCGCACCCTCTCCTATTTTATATAAAAAGATAGTTTCTTTTCTGTCTCCCTACCCTCCATCCGGTTTCTTTCCTTGGACATCCATCAGTTGTATGAAGATTCAGTTAGGGCCAGGCATGACCATGTACGCCTGTAACCCCAGCACTCCGGAATGCAGACAGAAGGGTCATAAGTTCAGCACAGAGAGGCAGGTGAAGGTATCGGCTGCCAGGCCTGATGGCCTGAGTTCAGTCCTTAGGACTCACACGATAGAAGGAGGAAAGTGACTTTTGAGAGTTGTCTTCCAACAAGTGCTGTGGCAAGGACGTGCACACACACAGACAGACAAATAAATGTAATAAACTAACTAAATAAGCAAATTCAATGCAATCCTCGGCTATGTAGCTAGTAAGTTCAAGGCCAGCCTGGGCTATATGAGATCCTGTCTCAAAATACCAAAACTAGTTTTCTTTTACACTCTTACAGATACTCCACATTTTGCATGGGAGGAAACTGAGGGACAGAGAATCATGACTTTCAGGGACTGGGGCCAAGGATGGGGTCACATCCCCAGGGGTAGTATCTGTTCTGGGTTGATAAACTCTATAGTGATGTTCACCAAGCTCTTTTGTTTTCATGAAGCCAGGCTGGCCTCAAACTCTCTGCACAGTGGAGGAGGAGCATCTGCTCCTGCATCCACCTCCATAACATCCAGTTAATGGGGTTCTGGGAATAGAACACAGGGGCTCATGCCTGTGAGGCAGGTCCTCTACCAGCTCAGCTCTACCCCCAGCAAGCTCAGGCTTTGAGTCGCTCAGTACTTGGGAGGCTGAGGCAGAGGACAGCCAAGAGTTGGAGGCCAGCTTAGCCTACACAGTCAGTTTTCTGCCTGGCCACTCAAATTTCACTGCAGCTGGGATCACATCTTCTGGGTGTGACACCTGGGGTTAGTCATGCCTATAAATGGCTTGAATACACGGAACTTGCTCTCCTCAAGCCAGAGAGGTCTAAGTGTTTTAAAACACTAGAAAGGGTCTTCAAATGTCTCAGCGGGTAAAGGTGCTTGCTGTCCAGACCGGGAACCTGAGTTGGATCCTCCCAACCCTCAGGATGGAAGAAGAGACTCCAGCAAGTTGCGCGTATATACTCGAGCCCTCCAGAAACATGAGAAGCCCCAGGCGTCTCCCCCAGAAGATGTGACCTCCGCTGCAGGGGAATTTGAGTGGCCGGGCGAGAAATCTCGCTCTCGAGCGAGAAAAAGCCCGATGTCCGCAGCCTGAGGTCAAAACCAGACAGAAAGGTTTCAGGAGGGGACGTACCGGGGGTGTGGCAATGTGCGTGACTTCCCAGGCTCTGACAACAGATAAAGGCTTGCAGGGGCTCGCCTCGCGCCTGCGCAGTGAGATAAGCTGGGTGTGGTGAGTCCAAGGGAGGAGGGAAAGTGCAGGGCGTGGCTTGCTCCCTGGCCACGCCCACCCGAATCCGGGTGCTCTGGGCCGCCAAGATGGCGCTGGTTATAGAATCCCCGGTACCTGCAGCGGCCGGAGCCGGGCCCGGGAGCTCGGCGCCGGGTACCGAGTAGCGCTGTTCTGGCCACGGGGCTGCGCTCGAGGGTTCGCAGTTCCCCTCACCTCGGGGGACACCTGCGTCCTTCCTCCCTGGCGCGTCCATGAACTCCGTGTCGCCGGCCGCGGCGCAGTACCGCAGCGGGAGCCCGGAGGACGCGCGCCGGCCCGAGGGTCGCCGGCCGAGGGGACACACCCGGATCCCCGATCCCAACAGCCTGGGACCTTCGGGGTCGGGCGGGGCAGCTCTAGGATCATCTGGGACCGACCCCGCCGAGCCTGACGAGGTGGATAAGTTCAAAGCCAAGTTCCTGACAGCCTGGAACAACGTCAAGTATGGTGAGGAGGGGTGCAGAGGTGGGTGTCAGAGGGGTCGGAGCGAAGCAAACCAAACCTTAACCCTGACCTGCGGATGGTCCCACCTGAGGGAGTCACCGGCAGCTCCTCCCTGCTCCGTCGGGGACCTGGGACAGGTTGGATAGGAATCCTTTTCAAGCCCCGCCCATTGCTCCTGTTTGACCTTGGCCAGATTTCGTGGCTTTCTCGCTGTCTGTTTACTCCCTCTAAAATAGGTGCAATAGTAAGAACAGAGCGAGCAGGTGGTGTGACTCACACCCGTGTTCCCAGCACTGGGGAGGCTGAGGCCCGAGGATTTAGGCTAGCATGGGCTACATAATGAGTTCCAGGCTGACTTGAGCTCCTCAGGAGACTCTGCCTCAAAAAAATCAGAAAATGGGGGCTGGAGAGATGGTTCAGAGGTTAAGAGAGGCCTGACTGCTCTTCCAGATGACAGGGTTCACTTACCAGCACCCACATGGCAGCTCACAACTGTCTGTAACTCCAGTTCCTGGGATCCAACGCCCTCACACAGACATACATGCAGGCAAAACACCAAAGCACGTTTAAAAAAAAAAATCAGAAAAGGGCCAGTGAGATGCATCAGTAGTTAAAGGCATTTGCCATCAAGCCTCAGGACTTCAGGTCTATCCTGGATCCACATGGTGGAAGGAGAGAACCAACTCCTGCAAATTATCTACCCTCCAGACCTAAGGTGTGACACTTGTCCACACATACACACAGGCTCACACACAAAAATGAAATGTACTTTGCACATTTTACAACAAAAATCAACAGTCAGAATAGAATGGCCCCGATTCCCTGAGTCAATGGTGGACCCTTATGAAGGTGTAACTAAGTACTATCTGTGTTTTAGACAGATGTGGCATGGATTTTGCACAGCTGCCCCTGAAATCCCAGCTAGGACCAGGCCCATTTCACCGTTGGGGAATGGAAGGCCCATTGCTGATAAGTGTTTTAAGTTGCTGGGAGCTGCCCCGTGTCTCCCCAGGTTGGGCAGTTAAAAGCCGGACCAGCTTCAGCAAGCTCTCCAGTGTTCACCTCTGTGGACGACGCTACCATTTCGAGGGAGAGGGTAAGATGTCCAATCTGGGACCAGGGTGGGGAGTCTCGTAGGGTTCTCCTTGGTTGGCAAGCTGACCAGTTGGCTCTCATAGGTGATATCCAGCGGTTTCAAAGAGACTTTGTATCTCGACTATGGCTCACATACCGCCGGGACTTCCCACCCTTAGCTGGGGGCATCATGACCTCAGACTGTGGCTGGGGATGTATGTTACGAAGTGGTCAGATGATGCTGGCCCAGGGCCTGCTCCTGCATTTTCTGCCTAGAGGTGAGTTTTGTGTGTACGCGTGTGCATGCATGTGCACACGTGCAAACGTGTGCAGGCTGAAGGAATAGTGCCAGGCTTTTGAGTCAGCACTTTAAAACTGCTTTCAAACTGAGAAGTTGGACAGTGCATTGGAATCCCAGCACATAAGGCAGGATTTTGAGCTACAGTATCCAGTCGGGGTACATAGTGAGCTTCAGGCTAGTCAGGGATGTGTGTGTGTGTGAAAATGAGACTTCAGTTGGGAGTAGAGCTAAAGCCTGGGGACAGAAGGACAGAAGTCAGAAGTGAAGGTTAGTTCCCTGGGCTACATGAGAATTTGTCTCAAAAAATTAGATAAATAATTAAGGAGGCATGCTCCACCATGCCTTTAACTCCAGCACTTGGGAGGCAGAGGCAGATGGATCTCTGGGAGTTTTAGGTTAGTCTTGTCTACAGAGTGAGTTCTAGGGCAACCAAGGCTTACACACAAAAAAGCTTGTCTTGAAAAATCAAAATAAGCCAGGCGGTAGTGGCACACGCCTGTAATCCCAGCACTTGGGAGGCAGAGGCAGGTGGATCTCTGTAAGTTAGAGGCCAGCCTGGTATACAGAGCGAGTTCCAGGAAAGGCGCAAAGCTACACAGAGAAACCCTGTCTCGAAAAACAAAAAAAAAAAAAAAAAAAAGAAGAAAAAGAAAACCAAAAAAAAAAAAAAAAAAAAAAAAATTAAAGATGGCTTAGCGGTTAAGACCATTTGCTGCTCCTACAGAGGACTCAGGTTCGATTCCTAGCACCCACGTGATAACCTCACACCCATAGGTAACGAGTTTCTGGGATCTGACGCCCTCTTCTGGTCTTTTTGATACCAGGCTCTCGCAGAGCTCTTAAATACTTGGGAGGCAAAACACTTCTGCACATAGGCTAAAAGTAAAGTTTTATTTTAAAAAATTAGTTTTATGTGTGTTTCAAAGTGGTAGGTCAATTTGGAATTCACATGAATATTAGAATTATGTGTCGAATAAGAGGGAGTAGGAAAGTTGTCCCCCAAACACTACATACATGTCTTAACTGCAAATTTCATCTCTTCTGCAGACTGGAGGTGGGTGGAGGGCACGGGACTGGCTCCCCCTGAGATGTCAGGGTCAGCCTCTCCCAGCCGCTACCGAGGACCTGGTCGTCGTGTGCCCTCACGATGGACCCAGGGTACACTGGAGATGGAGCAGGATCGTTGGCACCGGCGGATTGTGTCCTGGTTTGCTGACCATCCACAGGCCCCCTTTGGGCTGCATCGGCTAGTGGAGCTTGGGCAGAGCTCTGGCAAGAAGGCGGGAGACTGGTACGGGCCCTCTGTGGTGGCACACATCCTCAGGTGAGACCCTTTGCAGGGCAGGTGGGAGCTTCTGGTGACCCCAGGGACTCAAGCCTGTCTGCTCCCCTGCCCTCAGGAAAGCTGTGGAGAGTTGCTCAGAGGTCACCCGCCTGGTGGTGTACGTCTCTCAGGACTGCACAGGTGAGGCTGGGAACGATGTCCACCTGGATCTAGTGCTGCCCAAGGCCCTCGTTCCTCCGGGGCTGACGCACGTTCTAGGGTGGAGGGACGTTGGATGTAGATTCTACACCTGTGGAGGTGCAGTCAGGGTTCCCTCTCCTGCAGAACCTTGAAAGTCAGAATGAAGGAGTCAAGACAGGAAATGCTCTTCACCCTCTTCATGCAATCTACAGTTATTTGTTTGTGTGTTTGGAAACTTGTGTCACGGTGCCAATAACATTGTGGGGGAGTGGGTATTCTCCTGTGGGTCCCAGAGATCAGACTTGGGTTATCATCTTGGCAGCAGGTGCCTTTACTTACTTGACCATCCCGTCAGCCCTGTTCACTCTTTTTTTTTTTTTTGAGCTGAGGATCGAACCCAGGGCCTTGTGCTTGCTAGGCAAGCGCTCTACCACTGAGCTAAATCCCCAACCCAACTCTTAACTCTACGAAACTATTCTGGTGTGCTGGCAAGTCTGGGTTCCTCAGGCCCATCAGGTGCCAGAGGATAGTGACTCAGTGGTCCAAAAAACCCTGGGTTGGCAAGATGGCTGTGTGAGTGAAGGCCTGGGAAAGTCCTGGCAGCTTGAGTCTGAACCCTGTAGCTAGTGACAAAGTTGTCCTCTGACCCCCATGTGTGCTGTGGCATGTACACCCCCAACACGAGTGCATACAGACACACAGTCAATGCCTTTTTTACAAAAGGGCAGACAGATAAAGGCTCATTTGCCAAAGGGTTTTGCTGCTGAGCCTGAGAAGTGGATTGGATTCCTGAACCCCCAAGGTTGAAGGAGAGACCTGACACATACGAATAAATAAAAACAGTGCTCACAACAGATTGGCCAAGGTTAGCTACTGTTTTCTTCCTGGTTGTCAGCTGATTGTCCTTATATAGCTTTATGTTGAGATAAGGTCTCTTGTAACCCAAGCTGGCCTCAAAGGTGTTATGTAAGAATTATGGGAATAACCTTGACCTCTAGAGACCCTCCTGCCTGTACAGGATTGCAGTTTAAAAGGGGCCTTTTGGGACCGGAGTGGTGGTGCACACCTTTAATCCTAGCATTGGAGGCAGAGGCAGGCAGATCTTTGTGAGTTCTAGGCCAGCCTGGTCTACATATGAGTTCCAGGAAAGCCAGGGCTACATAGTAAGACTGTCTCAGAGTAAAAGGGCACTGGCAGTGGTGTTGCACTCCTTTAGAGAGGTGGGTCTCTGTGAGTTCGAGGCCAGCCTGCTCTACAGAGTGAGTTCCAGGACAGCATGAGCTACACAGAGAAACCCTGTCTAAAGAAAAGAAAACAACAACGTGGTGGTGGGTGCCTCTGTGTGGGGTGGGGAGGTAGCTCAGTTGTTTGCAAGAATGAGTTCCTTCACCAGAGTCTAGGTATGGTAGTAGGTGCAGATGGGGCAGTCTCTGGGGTTCTTTAGTAGCCAGCCTAAACCTAAGTCCTAAGCCTCAAGCCAGTGAGACCCTGTCTCAAAAACCAAGGTGGGGTGTTTCTGGGTGGACAATATTCAAGGTTGCCCTCTGACCTCAAGAGCCCCCTGCAGGCATGTACACCCCCACACACAGAGGGGCTGGGTGGAGGCTGGGGTTATAATTTAATGGTAAAGGCTTTACACTAACACACAAAGCTCTGAAATTCATCACCAGCACAAGAAACAATTTAAAGTGAGGCGTGCTGGTACCTGCTCAGAAGCCCTGCATTATTGGGATTATGGCTCGGCTGGTAGAGCGGTTCTGATGTGCATAAAGCCCTGGGTTTCATGCTGAACACTGTTTAAGCCAAGGTGGTACACACCCGTAATCTCAGCACTTGAGAGGTAGAAGCAGGATGATCAGGCCTCATAGTCATCTGGCTATTTGAGAGTTCTAGACCAATCTGGGACACATGAGCTCCTCAGGTCCTCACTCACCCTTTTCGTTAACGCCTCAAGGCCCCAGGATTGTCCAGGACTTGGTGCACTGGGAAGACATCCTCTGCTGATGACAGCATTGCTTATCAAGAGTTGCAAGTGTGATGTGCTACTGGGGGTAGGAAGTGATCTGCTGCCCTGTCCCCACAGTGTACAAGGCGGATGTGGCACGCCTGGTGTCCTGGCCAGATCCCACAGCTGAGTGGAAGTCTGTGGTCATCCTGGTACCTGTGCGACTGGGTGGTGAGACCCTTAACCCCGTGTATGTGCCCTGTGTGAAGGTAAGCGCCTCCTGGTGGGGCACCTCTGCCTGGGGTCCCTCCATACTTAACAGTTGGGGGCCAACCATGGGTGTCATTCTTGGGACCTGTCTGCTTGATCTGAGTGTGTGCACGTGTGCACTTGTGTTCTCTGTCTGTGTAAGTATATGTGATGCACTCACACGTGTATGTATGAGTGTGCACATGTGGAAGTGATGGAGGACACAGGATTTCTGTTCTGTCACTCTGCTTTATTCCTTTGTGATAGGGTCTCTCACTAGCCTTGGAGCTGGGGTGGCAGCCAGCAGTCCACAGCAATACCCCATTTCTGCCCCCATGGTACTGGGTTAGAGGCCCGTGTGGCCGTGCCCAGCCTTTTCCCTAATGCTGGTGTTTTGAACTCATGTCCTTGTGGTTGGTCAGCAGGTGCTTTTACCCTTTGATCCACCTCCCAGCACCCATCTTGTTCTATGAGACCGTCATAGTCACATGCTGCCATGCTTTTGGCACGGGCTCTGGGGCATGAACACAGGTCCTCACACTCAGCACGCCCACTAGCGAAACAGCTGCAGCAGATCCATTTACTACCCTGGGCCTGGGATCCAAACACAGGGAAATGAGCTGATGTTGGGTAGAGGGACATTCTGTTGAGAACAAGCTGGAATGTTCTGGAAGACTAGGGAAGGAGCTCAAGGTGGAGCTCTGTGCCAGGCTGCACTCATACTTAAGTATAATTCCAGCACTTAAATATATTTTCTTATTAAAAACAGACACGTCTTCCTGTCCAAGCATTTAAGAAGCTGAGGCAGGAGGATCTAGACTCCAAGGCCAAACTCTGTTACACAGCAAGTTTGAGGCCAGCCTGGGCAGTGAGGCCCCATCAACAAAATTTAATCCAGGACAGCCAGGGCTGCATGGAGAAAGCCTGGCTTGATTGGCACTTCCATCTGGACAGGGCAGGGGGTGGTTACAGTGGAGCCAGAGGAAAGCTCCTCCTCGGCCTTCTAGAAGGACAAGGAGCTAGAGAAGTGTCTCAGGGAAGGGGCAGGATCAGCAGAAAGCCCTGGCATGTTTGTGCTCAGATGAAAACCGATTTCTCCCTGTAAGATGAAGACACTGTCACCTTCATCCCTCTGCCCTCCTCAGCCCCAGCACACTGGCCAGTGATGTTTGTAGCCTTCCTGCCCAGGCCCTTCACTCCTCTGCCCTCATCACACACACACACACACACACACACACACACACACACACACACACGCCCATCTCTGCGAGCTCTTTGCCTTATTAACCCTCATTTAAAGCTCTGGCTGTGTATTGGTCTGTGGAGCTGTGTCAAGCACTTTTGTAGCCTGTGCAAGGCCAGGCTTCCTTCCCCAGCACCAAAATAATTCATAAAATGGGGTGTGGCAGTGCACTCCTGTAATCCTGGAGGTTGGGCTACTTAGGGAGACTGACTCAAACATCGGTCGTCTTGGTACACTCTGGCACTGCAGTGTAGTAGATACAAGGAGGATCAGAAGTTCATGGCAAGCCTTGGCATAATGAGAGTCTTTTTTTTTTTTTTTTTAACCTCTCTAGAGCTTTATTGGGAGAGAAAGGGGGAGAGAGGGAGGGAGGGAGAGAGAGAAGGAGAGAGAGAGAGAGAGAGAGAGAGACCAAGACCTCGAGGAGGGAAGAAAGCAGAAAGAGAAAAGGCAAGTCTTATCTTTAAAAAAAAAAAAGGGTTGGGGATTTAGCTCAGTGGTAGAGCACTTGCCTAGCAAGCGCAAGGCCCTGGGTTCGATCCTCAGCTCTGAAAAAAAAAACAAAAAACAAAAAACGTGCTGGCATAATGGCAGATGCCTTTAATCCCAGCACTTAGAGGCAGGAAGATCTCTGTGAGTTCAAGGCCAGCCTAATCTACAGAGTAAGATTCTAACTTGGAAACAAAAATAAGGTAAAAAAGTGGTTAAGAGCAATGGTTCTCAACTTGTGAGTCTTGACCCCTCGGGGCTGTCACAGGGGTCGCCTAAGACCATAAGAAATCACAGGCCTGGCGGTGGTACACGCCTTTAATCCCAGCACTCAGGAGGCAGGGCCAGGCGGATCTCTGTGAGTTTGAGGCCAGCCTGGGCGACCATGTGAGTTCCAGGAAAGGCGCAAAGCTACACAGAGAAACCCTGTCTCGAAAAACCAAAAAAAAAAAAAAAACAAAAAAAAACAAACCCAGATATTATTTACCTAACAATTCATAACAGTAGCAAAATTACAGTTATGAAGTAGCAATGAAAATAATTCTGTGGTTGGGGGAACAACATGAGGAACTGTATTAAAGGGTCACAGCATTAGGAAGGTTGAGAACCACTGGGTTAGAGGTGGTTCAGTGGTTAGGAAGGAACACTGCTCTTGGAATAGACCTCCAGGATAGCAAGGACTACATCATGAGACCCTCAGAAAAACAAAAAACATAAAATCTCTTAAGAAGGTATGCAGCCATTTCCATACTTTTCCCATCTGACAGCCAGGCTTCTGCTCTAGAATTTTAGTGCTGTCAGGCTGGGTTGGTTAGCGGGATGGCTGCTCAGTTGGTCCCCTGGCTTCATAGACTCTTAGACCTGCTGTTTGTTGAGGCCATCTGATGCCAGCCAGCTTTCTCCTCTCTACAGGAGCTCCTTCGGTCAGAACTCTGCCTAGGCATCATGGGGGGCAAACCCCGGCATTCACTGTATTTCATCGGCTACCAGGGTAAGCCACAGCCCCTTTCCTGGGTCACAGCCCTCCACCTTCCTCTTACCCACCCAGTTTACACTTACCCCTGCCCAACCCCCACAGATGACTTTCTGCTCTACTTGGATCCCCACTACTGCCAGCCCACAGTGGATGTTAGCCAGGCTGACTTTCCCCTTGAGGTAAGCTGGTGGCTTTGGGTGGGAGCTGCAGGCACAGGCACAAAATTGGGGTACCTCAAACCTCTCTTATCTGCCCAGTCCTTTCACTGCACCTCGCCTCGCAAGATGGCCTTTGCCAAGATGGACCCCAGCTGTACCGTAGGGTTCTACGCTGGGAACAGGAAGGAGTTTGAGACTCTTTGCTCGGAGCTGATGAGGGTGAGCTATAATCACTGGGGGGTGGAGGGTGGGTGGATATGTATCTTAGTGGTAGAGCCCCTGCCCACCATGTGTTAGACAGACACTGGGTCCCACCCACAGTCCTAGGACAGTAGCACCGTGCACATGCTTGACAATGGCAGGGGACATCAAGGTGGACAGACTTCTTCAGTCCAGGAAGCTCAGCCCAGAACAGATGAGAGCAAAATGAAGGGTGCCTGAAAAGCTTGGGCCACTGCTGGGGGATGGGGTACCTGAGAGCTCATCACAAGTTCCAGGGCAGCTGTTCACAGGCTGGGCAGTTAGTTGTGCATTGTCTAACTGCTGCAGCTGGTTCTGGAAGACCCTGAACTGAGACCACTCTTCTTCATCCTCTGCAGATCCTCAGCTCCTCCTCAGCCACAGAGCGATACCCCATGTTTACTGTGGCTGAGGGCCATGCTCAGGACCACAGCCTGGATGCCCTCTGCACCCAGCTCTCCCAGCCCACACTGCGGCTGCCTTGCACAGGACGCCTCCTGAAGGCCAAACGGCCCAGCTCTGAGGACTTTGTATTTTTATAGTGGGAAGGGATGGGGAAAGATGCCAGACTATTTATTTTTTTATTTATGTCATGTCAGGCATGGGATCTAGAACTCCGATGGCAGTGCTGGATCCCCTGTCCTCATGTCCCCCATCCTCCCCAACACAGATGACATCTGTCTAGGCCCCCAGCTTGGGGCTGTGCCCTTTAGCTGCCCCCATGCCCGCTCAGGAGCCAGGGATGGAGAGTGGGCTCCAGGGCACTCACTCAGGGCCTGATTCAAGTTCTGTAGCTGCACTGGATCACTGTGCTCACTGGTCCCAAGGTCCCAAAGCCCTGTCCTGGGAGAACAGACTGGCTGCTGGGTGGAGGCTGATAAAGATGCAGACTTGAACACGCTGGGGTTGCTTGACTTTTCAGGCTGTTTTATACACAGTTCTGACAGTTTCCACATTGAGAAGAGACAGCCAGCATCCTTGCCTGCAGGCAGACTACACAGGTTGGGGGAGGTATCTAGTCCACAGCTTGGTTGTAGAGGTAGCCTGCTCCCTTGGCCCTCAGGGGTGACTCTGCTGTTTCCTCCTCTGACGACCCAGCTGGCGGAAATGCAGCCTTTTTGGGTTGAGACCAAAGGCCTGCAATCTCTGCCGGCTGAACTTGTGACCTCCAAGTGTCACTGTGGGACCCAATAGCCTGGCCTTCTTGTTCTTCTGCCTCTGGGAAGCTGGCTTCTCTGGGCAGGGTGTGTGTGTGAACTCTTCTTCCTTGGCTACTTGGAGCTTGTGGTTAGAGGCCAGAGCCTGAGACCCATCAGCCATGGGCAGCTGTGCCTGTGGGCTGGCCTTGCCCTGGGACTTCCCTGTGGCTTCTGTGGGCATTTCCATCCTACAAGAGAAAAAGTCAAAGTTCAGGTCAGCTTGCTGTTCAGAACAGGCAGTGATCCCCCATTTTTCTGTCTTTTTTGTTTGAGGAGGGTATTGTGTACCCAAGGATGCTTTAACTTTTTTGTTTGTTTTTTCGAGACAGGGTTTCTCTGTAGTTTTGGAGATCTCACTCTGTATAGCCCAGGCTGGCCTCGAACTCACAGAGATCTGCCTGCCTCTGCCTCCTGAGTGCTGGGATTAAAGGCGTGCGCCACCACTGCCCAACTACCCTTTAACTTCTGATCCTGCTTTTTTTAGGGGAGTGAGGTGTTGAGAGGGTCTCACTATTATAGCTCTGGCTGTCCCTAAGTTCACTGTAGACAACGCTGACCTTGAACTCAGATCCATCTGGTTTATACAGGGTGGCTTTGTGTCAGGTAAGCACCCTGCCCAGCCCCAGACTGTTTTGTTAAGATAGAGTCTCATTATGGAAGCCAGATGGCCTCAGCTTCCTGAGACAACTTCTCGAGACAACCGTCATAAACATGACAGCTACAAATCAGCTTCCTGAGACAACTGTCATAAACATGACAGCTACAAGTCATCTGGACCAGCTGAAGGTCAGGCAACTCCCTGTAACTTCAGTGCAGTTAAGAGCTAGCTGTCTTGCCGGGCAGGGGTGGCGCACGCCTTTAATCTCAGCACTGGGAGGCAGAGCCAGGTGGATCTCTGGGAGTTTGAGGCCAGCCTGATCTACAGAGTGAGTTCCAGGACAGCCACCAAAGCTACACAGAGAAACCCTATCTCGGGGAAAAAAAATTATGTGTCTCACCTGAGTTGGGAAAGGAATGGCAATCATCCTTGTAACAGCTAACAAGCCTGGGAGGTGCTTCTAAGAATTTATTTTGTTCAGGCTTTGGATGAAACTCAGGACTTCAATCATGCTAAACAACCTCACCAGGTGTGGTGGTATACACCTTCAATCCCAGCACTTGTGAGGCAGAGGGAGATCTCTGAGTTTGGGACCATCCTGGTCTACACAGGAAGCACCAAGACCAAGACAGCCAGGGCTTCACAGGTCTGGGACACAGTCTTCCCTCCACAATGGCAGGCTGTTGCAGTGCAGTGTCAGGGTGGCTTCCAACTTACCCAATTCAAACCCTGCCTCTGCCCCCTAGTGCTGGGTTACAGGTGTGTGCCACCATGTCCAAGTCCTCTGATCCTTATTCTGAGTGTTTCATGCAGGAACTCAGTCTGAACCATAAAGTCACCTTACTGAGAGGGACAGTGACCTGTCTAAAGATGACATGGCTGGGTGCCAGCTAGCCGGGCTGCTGCCATCCTCCCCAGGGCCCAGAGCTTACTCTTCCCGGCACAGAGATTTGAAGATCTGCCTCTTCTTCCACAAGTTCTGGGCCTTCTGGCTGTACACTCGCTTCTCCTGCATCTCTTCCTGCTCCGACCTGTGTGTCAGAGGTGTTCCAGAAACTGTCCAAACCGGGGCCCCCACCCCACCACCCCAGCACCCTGCTGTCACCTGTACATGCAGGTCTTCTTCAGGGAACACCAGCGGTTCAGCTCCTTGTCATCAGCTGCAAGGATCTGCATGGGAAAGAAGGTGTCTACTGTGTGGCCCTAGGGTCTGCCTCTTGAGCCTCACACACTCAGTGGGAACGTCAACTGAGTTTAGCATTTTCCCTGCTTTTAAGACAGGGTCTTGTGTAGCCCAAGTGGGCTTGGGTTTCCTGATTCTCCTGCTTGTACCACCCTGCTGGCTTTTTTGGAAGGTCACTGGATAGGTCAGGCTAGCTTGTAATTGACAGTAGTTAGTGCCCTCCCCACCTCAGCCTCTCTAGTGCTGACCTACATCAGCACTATTTCAACTCCTCTTAGTTCAAGCTCAGACCTTGCCTCTCCACAGAGAATGTTCACCCCTTCCATTCTCTGGACTCCTCTATTTTTCCTGCCTACCCTGGCCCTAACCTCCTCAGTGCTGAGCCCAAAGTCGCAGGGCACCACGGTACGGTACTTGAAGCGACAGGGCATGTCATCGATGATGTCCTCATAGTCCAGCTGGTAGTACTCGTCCAGGTATTCCTCAAAGGTCTTGTCCCCTGCACATGGGACAACACACAGCCAAGGTATTGAGTGCTGAAGGCCCTGTGAGCCATGCTCCCACACTGCCCATCATGCCTTGTGTCTCACCAGGGTCAAACGTGGGTTTCTGCTGTCCCACTGCAGCCGCAAAGGGAGACTTGCGCTTCTTCTTGCCTGAGGAGGGGGCCTCACGAAGCTTCTTCCGAGGTTGGCTGGGGTCATAGTCAGCGTCCATCTATCAGGAAGTGCTGGTCAGATCAGGCCAGTTCTATATGCCCTCTGGGAGGCTCCAGACCCCTACCAGGGACACTCATTGTTCTTAAGGTCTCACAACCCATGCTGGCCTCAAACATGCTATGCAGCCAAGCCTTGAGCTCCGCCTCTCAGACAGGGCTTTGTTCATGGAAAGTTGCCACTCTGCCAACTACACCCTATTTGGAGCTCAGCCCAGTGTCACTCACGTTAAAGTCAGGGTCCTCACAGTGCAGCTCCTGCTGGCTCCAGGCTCCATCTTGTTCAGGTCCACCCCATGTGTCCCAGTTCCAATCATCTGCTTCCGCAGAGGACAAAGTAAGGACTGCACAAAGGCTACACAGCCGAGCCCTGGTCCCCTGCTTTCTTAGGACACCTACCTTCCAGCCCTTCCTCTTCCTGAAACTGTGGCTTCTCTTCCTCCGCAGTGCCATAGAAAGCATCTCCAAAGCATTTCTGCAAGGGAAGGCCAGGCCTGAGGACAGCAGCACCTGTGTGCTTACAGGAACTCCGCTTCCCCACGTCAATGCCAGCATGTCTCACCAGCCCACTGTTTAGTTTTCTGAGAAAGGATTTCATGTAGGCCAGGCTGGCCTCAAACTCACTGGGTAGTAGAGGCTAGCCTTGACACTATGATCCACTTGCCCCCCACCTCCTGAGTGCAGGGATTATAGGTGTTAGGAATGGCAGTTTTTGCTTTTAATGAGACAGTCTTTTAGCCAAGGGTGGTGATGCTTCTGCCTCTGAACACGCCCAACTTTATGTGGCTCCTGAGCCTTCCAAGATGTAGCTCCTTGAAAGGGTCTCCTGTATGTTGGGATCTTCCTGTTGTCTAGGTTGTATTTCACAAAACTACATTGTGTTCCAGATCTGCAGGATTCAGACCCTGCCATCATCTGTGCCCATGACCTACTCACTAGTCAGGACTCAACTGAGCCATTATCATTTGTGATAGGCTGAGAGGAAGTTTCCTCCAAGTTCCTACTACACTAGACATGGTACACACCTATACTTGGCACTATGGAGGTTGAGCCCAGGAGATCATGAATGAGTAGCAGGCTAGCCTGGACTACAGAATGAGGCTGGAGCTCAGATGGTAGGGTGCTATCCCAGCATGCACAAAGCCCTGGCACTATAATCCACACCTGGAGCCACAGCTGCAATTAGGATTCAGGGAACAAAGGCCATGTATCTCCATCACTTCCCAGATCCCAGTCTACAGGGACATGTCAGGAATAGTGTAGGCTCTTGATGACAAAGAGGCTGGGACTGGAGAAACTGACATCTACTAGGGCATGGCAAAGGAAAGCATTTTAGCCTTTACTTGTACTCTGTGTATGTGTGGGTGTCTTGCCTGCCTGTGTTTTTGCCACATGCAATCGTGGTGCTCCTGGAGGCCAAAAGAGGGCATCAGATCCCCTGAGACTGGAGTTACAGATAGTTGTAAGCTGCCATGTGGGTGCTGGGAATTGAACCTTGGTCTTCTGGAATACCAGTCAGTGCTCTTAACCCCTGAGCCATCTCTCTAGGCCTATCTGCATTTATTGAACACCTTCTATATGCTCAACCCTGAGCAGCTTCTCAAGGTGATTCTTAGAGCTACCATGAGCAACAGCACCTGGTTCCTCTCTATTGAGAAACCAAAGCTAGGAACTGAGAAGCCCCTAAAATAAGAAAGGAGGCATCTCCACAGTGCTCCCCATTTGTTTTTCCAAGCCTACCAATGCCCCTTCGGCCTCCTTCCACAACTTCCTAGGCTTGGCTAGAGGCCTCTTTGGGGCATGTCACAGTGCCAAACGTTTTCTGTTTTGGGGTTTTTTTTTGTATGTTTGGTTGGTTGGTTTTGGTTTTTTGGTTTTGAGACAGGGTTTCTCTGTGTAGCTTTTGGAGCTGATCCTGGATCTCACTCTGTAGACCAGGTGGGCCTCAAACTCACAGAAATCTGCCTGCATCTGCCTCCTGAGTGCTGGGGTTAAAGGCGTGTGTCACCACCACTTGGCTCCAGGCCTTTTCTTACAGATCTCTCAGTACCTGTTTCCAAAGCATGATGCTGTGTTCTCCCAATACAACAAAGGTTAGTGGCTCAGAAGATGAGCTGAAGGGCTAGGCTAGTCATAGTGCATATGCAGGAGTTCTATGGTCCTATCCCTACGTCACCAAAAATACACCACAACGAAAACACACTCAAGGATTATGAGATGGCTCAGTGGATAGAAGCACTTTAGTGTGATCCCTGGAACCCATACGGTAGACAGAGAACCAATGCCACAAGGTATCTGACACATAAATGCCATGGAACATGTGACACCCCCAACATGTAAATGTTAAATAAAATTTACAGTGAAAAGATAAATTCAAGATTCAAGCCAGGCATGGTAGCACACACCTTTAACCCAGTACTTGAGAAGCAGAGGCAGGAGGCCAGCCTGGATGTGTGGTGAGAGTCTTTCTCAGAAAAACAAAGGAAATCAAAATGTCCTGATGTATGTCCATGACTCAGCCTGAACTCCTATTCTCCATGCATCACAAAGCCAGGCTTACAGAATTGGATCTAGTGCTATCTGTCTGGAACTCTCTGCTGATGGCAAACAGATGCGGTGACTGAGTTACAGCCTCCCAGCCCCATAGTCATTAAGAAAACAAAACTCAACTGTGCTGTGTGCTACTCTGGGTTATTCATTAGTTTGGGTGGGGTCCCCCTCCATTTTTGTGGCACTGGAGCTGGAACCCAAAACTAGGTAGTGGCTCTACCACAGCCACATCCCTGGTCCCTCATTGGGGATTGTAGGCAGGGCTCTACCACTGAGCCGAGCCCCAAGCCCTTCACATGCGCCCCACTCCAGATATTATGTAGCCAAGTACTGATCTCCAGCCCAATATGTACCCCAGGCAGGCTTGAATTCATGATCCTCCTGTCCCAGTGCAGGAGTTCTGTATACGACCCACAGTTCCTGAGCATGGCTCCTTCTAGTCTTTCAGGTCAGCTCCTCCCATCCATCCTTTCCTTGGCCCAAGGCAGTGCTCCAGTAAGCCTTACAGTGCAGGCAGGGAAAGGTTCAGAGAGGTCAAGTCATTTCTGAGGCCTCATAGCTAGGAGGTGACCTCTGGTCCCACAGACAAGTTCCTGAGCAGTCATACCTGCATGAGCTGGTCATGCTGGGCAGGGTCAAAGTCATCCTCCAGGTCCTGCTCCTCAAGGCCCAGGGTCTCATTGCCAGTGACCTGCCGCAGCTTCTCCAGCTTGGCCAGAATCTCCTTCCTCTTTAGGTTCTTTAACTGTTTCAGCTCCTCCTGCTTCCTCGCCTTCTCCTGTGGGCGAAAGAGGCTCAGCATTCCTGAGGTTGAGCCCCACAATCAGGGCCTCCCAATACAAGCAGTTTTCTGTTTTGAGATGGTCTCAGGTAGCTCAGGCGAACACTGAACTAGGGATCCTGCTGCCTCCACATCCTGAGCTCTGAGAATTCTGCACTGTCTGCTGTACCTGGTTCCTTCAGGGATCCCTTCAGTGCCTGGATGAAAACAGTGCTTTGTGCATAGGAAAGTGCTCCAGCCACCGAGTGGCAGTCTGTGTTTGGTATGCTTATGAGACAGGGTCTCACTATATAGCTCAAGATGGCTTAGAAGACCAGGGACCCTGAGGTTGTGGTGACCTGCCTCTGCCTCCCAGTACTGGCAGTACAGGTGCATACCACCATGCCAGATTAGTTTTACTATTAAGTGTATTGTTACTTTTTTCACACAGGGTCCTTGTAGCCCAGCCTAGCCTAGAACTAGAGATTCTCGTGCCTCTGCCTCCTGAGTGTTGGGATTAAAGGCGTGTGCCACCAGCTTCTTTTTACTATCTTCTGTGGAGATGCTGTAACTGTTCCTCAGCTTGGCCTTCAACGCTCTATCTACCTCAGGCAGGCCTGAAATTTTCAATGTCTGTGCCTTGGCTCTAGAGGGCTGGGGATCGCTGGCATGCACTGCCATACCTAGCCACACTCACCCTCTTCTTCCGCTCCCTAATCTCTTCCCTCTTCTCCTTCCTGCGCTCATCCTTGCGGCGCACAGATGATGCAATGCTACGTGGGTATGTCTTGACCTGCGGGCAGGGGAGGAGACCAGAGGGACCTCAGAGATGATATGGGGTGAGAGGCCGGACCCAGGGCAGTCATGCCCTCCCTGACCCAGGCCTGGGCACACACTGAGGCTGAGTCAGGCTCCTCAAAGCGGAAATTATACTTGTGTTCAAAGTCTTCCTGCTTCTTCAGGAACAGTTCCCCTTCATCCGAGGAGTCGTCCACTGCCAGCTGGACTGGGGGGCCTGGAACCCTGAAGGACATGATGGAGCAAGGCTTAGGGACATTGAAGAACCGGGTCAGACATGATTTCATTTTATCCCGACAAGACTCTACAGCAGGGGATGGTGAGATGACTCAGCAGGTGATTGCTGACAAGCCTCAGAGTCGAAGTCCAATCTGCTGGGTCTACATGGTGGAAGGAAGGAACTGACCCCCACAGGTGTGCTGCCCCACCCTGCAAATACATAAATGTAATGAAAAATCAGAAATAATTGTAATTTAAAAAAAAAAAAAAGCCAGGTAGTGGTGGCACACGCCATTAATCCCAGCACTTGGGAGACAGAGGCAGGTGGATCTCTGTGAGTTCAAGGCCAGCCTGGTCTACAGAGCTAGTTCCAGGACAGCCAAGGCTACAAAAAGAAACCTTCTCTTGAAAATCCCAAGTTGATAGTGCCCGCTGTTGCCTGGCCTGGATGCTGGAAAATAACTGAGGCACACCCTGGGAAGAGGAGATGGTGGCTCACCCCTCCTCCTCTTCCTCCTCTTCCTCCTCCTCTTCGTATCGTTTGTTGAGAATATAATCCCTTAGGAATTGCTCCCCTTCATCCAGTCCTGGGCTGTTCCAATATTCCTTGAGGTGTGTCTATGGGGAGAGAGGACGGCACAAGCTCAGTCCCTGAGGGACATGGAAGTAGCCTGGGATGGACCCCAGGAACTAAGACTTCACAGCTGACCTAGGACAGGTCCCTTTTCCTTTTCTGAGATCAGGTCTTGCTCTGCAGCCCAGGCTGATTTTAACTAACTGCAATCCTATCAGCCTCTTGACACTGAGATTACAGATGTGGGCAACCACTCCTGGACTGTATTAGCCTCATTTTATTCACTGAGAAACTGAAGCTCAGAAATTGTTCATGTTTATCCTTAAAGAATGTGCCTTCGTTTTTGGTTCTGGGGATGGAACCAGGGCCTTGTGCATGCTAGGTAGGCACTACCCCTAAGCCATGACCAGCTGCTCACTGGAGGGTTCTGGAAAGATGCTCTACCACTGAGCCACACCCTCAACCCCTCACTGGGGACTCTGGGCACGGCATCCTACCACTGAGCCACATTCCAGTCCCTCTAGTGTCCTGGTGTATCTGGAAGCGGAAGGTGAGACAAAGTTGTAACAGGCTGTTTGGCCCTGGGGACTGCTGCATCTGAGGACTTACCAGTTCTTTCAAGGACTCGGAGCCCCGAATCTCCTTCTGCCCCTTTAGCCACTCAAGGTAGTCCACTTCCTCCTGGGCCTGCAGAAGGCCAGCAGTGAGATCCTGGGGAATCCAGCTACCCCGTCCAGCATCCCAGCAGGTCCCAGGCACTAACCTCTTCTTCCCCACTCTTAGTGTGTTTCCGCAGCAACCCAGAGGCACCTTCCCCAGCACTGTCCTCCTCACTGCTGTCCTCCACGAAAGCTCGGAAGCTGCACATGCCACGGAAGAGACGTCAGCCCTGAGCTCTGAGCCCCTCGGTGACACAACAGCATTGTGCTGATGGCACCGCAGCTGCTGTCCCCACCTCACGTCCTGTCCCTGTAGCCACCAACCCCGACCCAAGCTCACCTTTCCTTCAGCTGTTTTTGTTCTTCTACGTAACTCCTGGTTGCTGTTTCCTGCAGAGGAGGAATTGATGTGGGCCTCAGGCCAGCCATGAGCTCTCATGCCCTCAGCCAGCCTGCTCTACCCACCTTGAGCCTGGGGTTGAAAATCTCTCCATCAGAGTCGTCCTCGTCAACGTATTTGCTGTACAGAGAACAGTAGAGACTTTAGAACAGTGACAGTGCACAGTAGCAGCTCAACCCACAATGTCTTGACTTCACGATGGGTTTATTGGGCATTAATGTCTATTTAGTATTTACTTTTCCCAAAGAAATCTTTTATATGTGAATGTATGTAATGTGTGTGTGTCTGTGTGTTGCATGTATATGGCTGCAGAGGCCAGAGGTATAAAAAACAATAGAAAAAAACAGAGAGCCATAGAGGGCATATGTAGCCTGGACTGGCCTAGAACTCACTATGTAGACCAAGGTAGCCTAGGACTAATAGAGATCCACCTGCCTCTGCTTCCAGAGCACTGGATTGGAGGAGTGCACCGCCATGCCCGGCCCCCCACCCTGTTATATGGAGACAGCCGCTCTCACTGCTCACTCTTACAGCTAGGCTGGCTCCACCAAGCTCCTGCAATCTACAGTCTCTGCCCCTCAAAGCTGGGGTAACAGGTACATGCTTGGCCGTGCCCAGCATTTAACATGAGTGCCAGGGATTTGAACCAAGTCCTCTAGCTTTAACAGTAAGTGTTCTTACCCACTGGGCTATTTAGTCTACCCCAGCCCTGCCAGCACGTAGTTCTACCTGAAGTGGTCTGAAGTCAGACTTACAACTCTCCTGCTCCTGTCTCTTCCAGGTATGTGCTCCTGAGACTGGCTAAAACTCCTTAAATACACTTTTACTTCCCAATATTTTCCTTCCCTTGTTTTTCAACAATGTTGAGGAGCAAACCAATAGCTTTCCACATGGCAGACAAGCAGTCCACTGAGGTCTACTCCCGGACCCTTGTATTTTTACTATTAGTTATGTGTATGTATATGCATGTGTTTATATGCCACATGCGTGTGGATGTCTATACAGGCCAGAAAAGGGGTTGGAACTCTTGGAGTTGGAATTATAGGCAGGTGGTAGTAGCCACCTGATGTAGGTCCTGGGAATTGAACCCATGTCCTTTGGAAGAACAGCAAGACTCCCCACCCCTCCAGAAAGGATTTCTGTGTGGTTCTGGCTGTCCTAGAACTATCTCTGTAGACCAGGCTGGCCTCAAACTCAGAGATCCACCTGCCTCTGTCTCCCAAGTGCTGGGATTAAAGGCGTGCACCACCATGGCCCGGCTCTAAGCTTTTATTTATTTTTTACTTTACTTTTATTCCATGTGCATTGGTGTTTTCCTTGCATGTGTTTGTGTGAGGATGTCAGACCCCCTGGAACTAGAGTTAGAGACACGTGTGAGCTGCCACGTGGGTGCTGGGAACTGAACCTGGATCCTCTGGAAGAGATGTCAATGCTCTTAACCATTGAGCTAGCTCTCCAGCCCCCTCCATCTTCCTACTTCACCTCTTCAGTTCTGAGATTAGAGCTGAGCATCTCCACGTTTGGCCTCCACCTTCAGTGATTTCTAATTGCAATGGGTTCATCAGCGCAGAGATCTACACATATATTCTCTGCAGCCCTCCTGTCTCCGTCCCCATAGGGTGGGGAGCTGCTATGAGCTCCTGGTGGGAGGGGCCTATTACTGTGGGTTGGATCACTGAGGCTTTGCTCCAAGGGCTACCCCTAACTGTGTAGGTTTGGGCTCTTCCTCTTCTCCTCCTCCTTCTTCTTTCTCTCTCTCTGCAGACAGGGTCTCACTATGTAGCCCTGGCTGGTCTAGTATGGAAATTAGGCTGACATCAAACTAACAGAGTTCAGCCTGCCTCTGCCTTCCACACCCTGGGATTATAGGCTGACGTCATCATACCTGGAGATGTTGGGCTTTCTACCTATAAAACCCTAAATAATGGGCCAGCAAGATGGCTCTGCCCAGAGAGGCACATCCTATAAAAGCCAGAGGACCTGAATTCAAGAACTGGGTAGGAGAGAATGGATACCAGAGCTGTCCTCTGTCCTCCATACACCTGCTGTGGCATGAGCACATGTGTCCACCTTACAACAGTAATAAACAGTGAAGGGTGCTAAGATGGCTCAGCAGGTAGAAGGTTTTTTTTCCTATTATCTACCTATCTATCTATCTATCTATCTATCTGGTTTTTGAGACAAGGTATCTCTGTATACTTTTGGTGGCTGCCCTGGATCTCACTCTGTAGGCCAGGCTGTCCTTGAACTATAGAAATCCACCTGCCTCTGCCTCCTGAGTGCTGAAATTAAAGGCATACACCACTGCCCAGTTCAGTCAGGTAAAGGCTCTTAGTGCCAAACCTGCAGACCTGAGGTTTGATTACTGGACCCATATGGTGGAAAGAGGCAACAGAGTCCCAGAATTTATCCTCCAACTTCTACATGTGCTGTGGAAAATAAATAGATTAAGAATGTTAGGGCTGGAGAGATGGCTCAGAAGTTAAGAGCACTGACTGCTCTTCCAGAGGTCCTGTGTTCAGTTCCCAGCAACCACATGGTGACTCACAACCATCTGTAATGGGATCAGGTGCCCTCTTCTGGCCTGCAGGCAAATATGCAGGCAGCATGCTATATAATGTTAAATTGGGGGTTGGAAAGATGGCTCAGAGGTTAAGACTATTAGCTGCTCTTCCAGAGGATCTAGTTCAATTCCCAGCACCCACACGGCAGCTCACAACTGTCTATAGCTCAGGTTCCAGGGGATCTAACACCCTTACACAGGCATACATGTAGGCAAAACACCAATGCATATTTTTTAAAAATGTTCAATAAATAAATAAATAAAATTAAGAATGTAGCCAGGTGGTGGTGGTGGTGGTGATGGTGGTGATGGTGGTGGCGGCAGCAGCACATTCCTGTAATCCCAGGCAGAGGCGGGCAGATCTCTGTGAGTTCCAGACCAGCCTGGTCTACAGAGCGAGATCCAGGAAAGGTGCAAAGCTACACAGAGAAACCCTGTCTCGGAAGAAAAAAAAAAAAAAAAAAAAAAAAGAATGTTAAAAAAGACCAGGTATAGTGGCACATGCCATTAATTCCAGAACTCAGGAGGCAGAAACAAATGGATCTCTGAGTTCGATACTAGCCTGGTCTACAGAGTGAGTCCTTGGACAGCCAGGGCTATATAGAGAAACCTCATCACAAAACGAAACAAAACAAAACAAAAAACCAGCACAGACAACCCCCCCCCCCAACCCCTTCACAGTCCCTAGAGAGCTGGAGGCTGATGGGGGACAAGGGCCTCCTTACCCTTCTTTCTCTAAGATGACCTTCCTCTCATAGTCCTTTAGGTACATGGGCTGTACTTTCTTCTGCTTCCCCGAGGCTGCTGGCTCCTCCTCACTCTCTGAAGATGAGGTTTCGGCTGTGGGCCAATGAGAAAATATCTATTGCTGCTCCCAACTTCCCTCTCCCCATGGGCAGGACTGGGAGCAGACGTGAGTTCTGAATCCCTGCCAGCCACTTCCAAATGTAACAGCAAATTATCCTTACTCTACCCTGTATTTTTCCAGGGACAGACTATAATGTAGACCAGGCTAGACTAAAACTCACTATGTACAATAGAAAGAAACCTATCAACCAAACAAAAGGTTTAGGTGCAGATATAGCTAAATTGGTAGTATTGGCCTCAAAAGCCTCAGCCCCTCTGTCCAGTTTCAGTTATATGCATACACCTGGGACCCCAGCATTCTGGAGGGGGAGGCTAGAGGGTCACAAGTTCAATCACATTCGTGTAGTTAGAGACTAGACTAGGTTACACGAGAAACTATCTCAAAAATAAAAAATAAAGCATTTCTGACTTGGTGTTTTAGGCTTGCAAATTCATAGGCCTTTTTTTTGTAAATTTTTATGTTTATGTTATGTGCATTTGGTGTTTTGCCATGGGTGTTGGGTCTCCTGGAACTGGGGTCACAGACAGTTGTGAGCTGCCATGTGGGTGCTGGGAATTGAGCCCAGACCCTCTGGAAGATGGTCAAGATGCTCTTAACTGAGCATCTCTCCAGCCCCAGAGGGTTTTAAGTGAATGTGGACGCCAGGGTCATCCTGTGTCATGTGTCATTCCTCAAATGCCATCCACTAACTTTTTCTTTTTTGATTTTCGAGACAGGGTTTCTCTGTGTAGCCCAGGCTGGCCTCGAACTCACAGATACCTACCTACCTCTGCCTCCCGAGTGCTGGGATTATGGGCTACACTGTCACTCTGGTGTCTGACACCTCACTCAGGATGGGAAACAATCCATTCAACAATTCAATTCCATCAGCACTAAGGCACTTAGAGAAGCAGCCCCTCCATACCTGCTCTCTGATAGAAGGTAGCATCTTTCTGGTAGATTCGGGGGTCCTTCTTCTTCAGCAAGGACAGAGTCCTGTAAAAGTCCCTCTCCTGCTGGGGGTCAAATTCCTAGAGCAGGGAAAGGAGCGGGCTGACTTCAGAAGGCGGGTAGGCACAGCATAAGCAGGGCTGTGAGGACAGGCAACCCTGAGGGGAGTCCTATGAAGAGAAGCAGGTAGGGGCACTGGAACTGGGCAGGTGTGGCCAGACAGAGGGCAGGGACCATGGGTAGAGTGGGAAAGGAGGTACATCCTGAAAAGGGCAGTGTGGGCCACAGAGCAGGGGCACTCAGAGTGGCCCTCTTGGGTGGACCACTAGAAGGCTTGGCTACATTTGATGAGGCCAAGATTACAGCTGCCATGGGAAGACAGTGGTGCCCCACGTGGTCTAGGATGCATTACAATGACGACTCTTGGGTTTTTGGAATGGGAAGGGTGGTTCTTAGGGGACAGAAGGATTGGACCACTAATCAGGATGGTGGGGTCAATCTGTGATGATGGAGGATAAAGTGATCATAAAGTAGAGGGGATATGACAACCCTTAGGGTGGGTAGGGCATTGTCTGTCACTTAAGGGATGGGGGAGGTGCCTTGGAACCACCTTAGGGCTCCACTGGGTTAGGGAGGTTTCCTTCTTCAAATTGATGGGCGTCCTGGAGTCAAGCAGTGATGATCTGGTGTCTCCTAGGCATGAGGAGGGCACTGCTGGTAACTCAAGGGGCTAGGGCGTGGGCCATATGTGAGTAAGGTAGGGTGCTCTGTCCCTAGGGAAGTAGGGAGGATTTGGCAATTCCCTAGGGACAAGGAGAATGCTGCTTGTTACTCAAGGGATTGGGATGCAGGTCTTGGGATGTGCCTCTGGGACTCCAAGGGGTTAGGGTCAGACTCCCGCTGTGTACCACGTAGGGGTGCTGTGCGGGGCCTGCGGTCAAGTTAGGAAAGTAGAAGATTTAGCGACCACTGGGAAGGCGCTATCTGTCACTCAAGGGGTTAGGAGACAAATCTAGAACCATCCCCTTAGGGTAGGGCACTCCAGGGCGTCCAGATGAGAGCTCAGCGGATGGGAGGCTGGAGATCGCTCCCGAAAGGTGGGTGTATTTGGCGATGCCTGGGTTGGGGGGAATGCCTGTCACTCAAAGGGTGGGGGCGGGTCTTAGAGGCTCCCGGACAGCCCAGCCTGGGTAGGGAAAGCCCCAAGTTCGTCTGGGTAAGAGGGAAGCCTGGTCGCCGAAGCTCACCACACGCTCGTCGCTGGAGTCCGACTCGGAGCTGGAGTCGCCGCCGCCGCCGCCGCCGCCGCCGCCCGGATCCCCATAGCGATCCTTCACTGCGGGGTACACTCGGGTTCTCCACAGCCACCATCGCCAGATGCACCCCCAGCCCCACCCCCAGCCCGCGCAGGCGCCCCTCACTCACGCCGCTGCAGTTCCTCACGCTCGCGGTAACGGCTGTAGCGTGCGGCAAACGCGGCGTTCACCCGCAGGGGCCCACAGCCGCGCGGCTCCGGCATGGCGGCTGTGTGGCCCAGTGCGCACGCGCGCAAGGCCCCGCCCCGCGTGAGCCCGGGGGGCACGCCCACTGAGAGCCGGTCTTAAAGGAGCCGGCCCCTCCCAGCCGCGCCTCGCTCCACCCCCGCCTCTTCCGGGACGCTGGGGGCCTTTTGCTCCGCAGGCCACACCCACGGGCCCAGCCTCTGCGGGGAAAGGCCACAAGCCACCGCCCACCTTCTCCACCCTGCCGGCTCCCGGCACCCAGCTGACATCTGGGGCCCTTTCTCCACTCGCGGTTTCCTGCCTCCCTTCCGTTCCGACAGCACCCGACCGCGGCCCCACCCAGCTCAGTCTCCCTGACGCCTCGGGAATGACCCTGTCGCCCCTTGGCCCCACCGCTCCCTCCGCCACACCATCCCGCAGTTTCATCCCACGCACGTCCTGGAACCCCGAATAGCCATCCCAGTCTCCCAAATCAGAAGTCACCCTCACCGTCGTCATGCCGAAGTCTTAATGGGCCAACACGTTAAATGATCACACAAAACAACTTCTTTCCATAAAGCAATAAATACATGTATTTCAAACTCTGTACAACAGGCCGGAAAACAAGCTTCCAAGAAAAAAATCAACTCACGCTATCCTGTTAACTGATTCGAAATGTCTCCCCTCCCCCTCCCGTGCCCAAAGTAGGTGGCTCACACTTCAGGGCTCTCGAGGCACAGCCTGCCAAGGTCACCAGCTTCCAGGAGCGCAGGAGGTGATGACCTCACTCTGAGGCTAGGGTTTTAAACCTCTGCCCTGACGTCTCTGCAGCCGGGTGCAGGGAAAACCGAACCGTTTAGGTGGCTGTTTCCTGTAGGAGCCCCTTCTCTGTCCAACACACCAAATGGGGTGAGAAAAACAAATGAGAAACGTCCCCCAAACACACTCACTCAAGAAATCAACACCAATAAACCACAAACTGCTCCTCCCACTCCCTTCTTCAATGGACAGGAGTGGGGAGTGAAAGTTTCTTTCCTCTGTTGGTGACTTGTAACCCAGTGAGACTCTGGCTGGAGACAGTGGCCCTGGGTCACATCGGGATCACCATGTGGCCCTGCAGGATGTCCATGAGGTTCTGATCCCCTCTCTGCCGGGCCAGCTCCAGGGGGGTGAGACCCGAAGAGTCTCTGTGGTGGAGGTCAGAGTCGGAAGCTAGGAAGCTGACCACGGAGCTATGGCCCTCTCGGATCGCCAGGTGGATGGGGAGCGACCCGGTGCTGTCCAGGACATTGACATCAGCACCATGCTCCACCAGGACCTTCAAGGTGTCCAGGAACCCAGTGCGGGCTGCATCATGCACTGGACTGGTACCAGAGGCATCTTGGACATTGGGGCTAGCACCTTGCTTCAGGAGTTCCAGAGCAACTGCTGGACTTCCAAACATCATGACCTATGGGGGTGGGGAGCAGAAAGTCAAGAGGTTCCCATTGGAAAATGGTCAGGCAGAAAGAGGTCTACCAGAAATCCAGAGTGCCACTGAACAGGGACACCCCAGCAAAGACAGGCCCCTAAGGAGCTGTTTGGGACCTAAAAAAACAGGTTCTTTGGAAATAAGGGCCAGACACACCCAAAGCTCACGTAACAATACCAAAGACCCTAACTACAAAAGTGACTCTCATGAAAACTCCAAACAGCCAGGCATAGTGACCACTCCTGCAATCCCTGCACTTGGGAGGCCCGGGCAGGTGGACAGCCTCAAATTTAAGGCCAGCCTGAGATACAGAGTGAGACTTTGTCTCAGAAATAAAGATGTAATGAAGAAGAAAGAGAATGGAAAGGAAAGGGAAGGACAGGCAGTGAGGAACTCTCCCGGAGCCAAGCGCCTCTCGGGAAGGGCTCTCCCATATGGGAGATCACTACAACTCTTAGACCCCTCCCGACAATGAACCCATTTTCTGAGAACTACTTAGAATTTTTGAGAAAAAAAAAATGCTCTAGGGAGTTTGGGTACCCTTTGTCCAGGGAAAACTTCTTTAGACATAGGCTTGATCTTCAGAATGTATGAGCACCCATGAAAAAGTGGGACCCCCTACAAATGCCACCCCAAATTATGGGGCCTTCAAGCAATAGGGAATTTTTTTGGTAACCGAGGCACTCAAAAGGTTTAAAAAAAAATTCACATCATTTTCATAAATGAAGACCTCTCCCCACCCCCAAATAACCAGAGACCCTTAAAAAGGACTCCTACCCCCCCCCAAAAATGGCTATCTCGCCTAGAGAAGACATACATCCCACCGTCCTGAGATCGAACGTCCTCTTAGAAGCCCCAAGAAATGTGAGCTGTCCTCAAGGACTGGCATGAAAAGACACTGAACCCCAACCCACCCAGGGAATAAAGGTCTGCAGCGAAACGGAATCCTCTAGGCTTGAAGACGAGGAATTCTCGAGAGCGGAAAAGCCACCCCCTCCCCCACCGCCATGCACCACCCCACCCAACACTGGTGCAAATAAGGACCGGTCCTCGGGGAGCAGCAACCCGGGGCAGGAGGCGGGGATGAGCTTGGAAGCCGGTGTCAGCCAGGCCTCACCTGCAAGGCCGTCTTGCCAAAACGGTTCAGGGCGTCGGGATGCACCAGCTCCCGGTGCAGCAGGCGGCGCACCTCCTGCACGTCGCCGCGGGCCGCTGCGCCGCTCAGCCGGTCGCCAACCAGGACCTCTTCCAGGAGCATTGTGACCCGGGCGGTCTGTGAAACCCACCCCGCCGCAAGCCCAGTCCAGGTCACGGCGGAGCGGCCAGCGAGCGCTGGGCCCACTCCCCGGTCACTCCCCGGCCGCAGAGCCCTCGTCCTCGGTCCCGGACGACCCGGCTCCGGCACCCGGCTCCTCCCCCTGTCACCCCGCCCAGCCCCCGGCGCCCGCCCCTGGGGCCGGGTCTCCCCACACTTACCCTCCCTCCTGGGCTGGCGCGGGCGGGGTCTGCTCTGAGCCGGCTCACACCGGCCGCTGCAGTCCGCCGCCGGCAGCGACGCCAGCGCGTCACCAGCGCGTCACCGGCCCCGCCCACAGCACCCTTGTTTTCTTACAAACTCGCAACACAGTAGCGGGAGCCCGTTTGCCCAGCGCCCGACCTCCATAGGTTCCGCCTACCGGCGACCTCAGCCAATCAGCGCGCGTTGCTGGGAAGGTTTGCCTCGCCCACAGAGGTGGTGCGGCTCGTGATTGGCTAGCGGGAGGCAACCGGTGGGACTGCCCGCCACGGCGGGGAGTTTGGTTTTTCAAACCCGACAGGCCGGCGGGCGGGCGGGAAAGAGAGGGAAAGTGTAACTGACCCCAGGAGAGAGGCTGGAGACTGGCTGGCACGGGTTGATCCTGGATCTTTAGCGCCTCCGAGAGGAACGGAGGCGGGACTGGAAGCTCCCAGAACTGGAACTGTGCGACGGGAACCGCGTTCATTCATCGACTGCTGTGTTAAAGGGATGGCTCTGGACGGCCAAGTGCGCGCCTTCTAACATTTTTTCTGTTTGCTTTAAATTTATGAGACAGGGTCTCACCATGTAACTTGGCCGGCCTGAACCTCACTGTGCAGATCTGTCTGGCCTCAAACTCAGCCACCTGTCTCGACCGTCCGTGCTGGGGTTAGAGCGGCGGGCTCCCATTTTTTTTTTTTTTTTTAATAAGAAAGGGTCTTGGAAGGCCGGGCGGTGGTGCACACACCTGTAATCCCAGCACTCGGGAGGCAGAGCCAGGCGGATCTCTGTGAGTTCAAGGCCAGCCTGGTCTACAGAGCGAATCCAGGACAGGCTCCAAAGCTACAGAGAAACCCCGTGGGGAGCTGGAAAGATGGCTCGGCGGCTAAGAGCATTTGACGTTCTTGTAAAGAGGCAAAGGTTCGGTTTCCAGCACCCACGTGACAACACTCAGACATGCATAACTACAGCTCCAAGGACTCCAACACTCTCTTTTGTCTTAGTGCACATACAAACACTCACATATTCACACAATTTCCTTTAAGTGTTTTTTCTCTCGAGACCTGATCTTACTATGTAGTGCTGGCTGTCCTGGAACTCACTATGTAGACCAGGCTGACCTTGAACTCAAGCATATCTGCCTGCCTGCCTCCTAAATGGATTATGCATGGCAACTTTTTTTTTTTAATGTGCATTGGTGGTGTGCCTGCATGTATAGTTGTGTGAGGGTGTCGGAGCCCCTGGAGTTACAGACAGTTGAGAGCTGCCATGTGTGTGCTGGGAACTGGAACCCAGGTCTTTTGGAAGAACAGCCAGTGCTCTTCACTGCAGAGCCATCTCTCCAGCTCAGCAATTTTAATTTTTTTAAAGGGTCTCATGTATCCCAGACTGGCCTCCAACTCCTTATATAGCCAAGGATGACACCTGAGTCCCCTGAATGCCACTCCCAAGTGCTATTACAGACTGTTCATTTGGCACTGGGGATGGGACCCAGGGCTTCATGGATGCTCAGGAATCACTCTACAACTGATCTATAGCCACAGCCCCATTAACATTATTTCTTGAGACAAGTTCTTTATTTGTTTTTGTTTTGTTTTGTTTTGTTGATGTTTTTGAGACAGGGTTTCTCTGTATAGCTTTGAAGCCTGTCCTGGAACTCCCTCTGTAGACCAGGTTCAAACTCACAGAGATCCACTTGCCTCTGCCTCCCGAGTGCTAGGATTTCTACACAGAGACAGGGTTTCTCTGTGTAGTTTTGGAACCTGTCCTGGAGCTCACTCAGGCTGGCCTTGAACTCGCAGAGATCCGCCTGCCTCTGCCTCCAGAGTGCTGGGAGAATGCTGGGATTAAAGACACATTTAAAGCCACCACCACCTGGCTGAAACAAGTTCTTATGTAGCTCAGGCTGGCCTCAAACCTACTAAGTCTAGACTATCCTCAAACCCCTGGTCATCCTGCCTCTACCTCTTGAGTGCTAGGATTACAGGTATAAGCCGTGTGGCTTCATTTTAGACTAAAGTTAGAAATTGTAGTTGGTGAGAAAAGAATCATAGTCTCTGGTTAATCATCGCTCAGGTTAAGCAGTCCTTGCTGAAAATAAAGTTGACCTGATGTCTGCCATTTGAGGTTCTGGGGGGCAAGTCTTGCTGAGAACCTCCTGAGACAGCCATGCAGAGCCCACTAGACACCCACAGTCTAGGCCAGGAGATATGACTGCCTTTTTTCAGAGTAGTAAATGTTTGAGGTGATAAAGGAAGGCCATTAAACCCAGTAATCTTGGCACTCAGGAGTCTGAGGCAAGAGGATTAACTTGTAGGCCATCCTGGGCTAGATAGCTAATTCTCAAAACTATATTGCCAAGTGTGGTGGTAGATATCATTAATCACAGCATTCTGAAGGCAGAGGCATGTAGATCTATCAGTTCAAGGCCAGTCCAGTCTACATAGTGAGTTCCAAGACAGCCAGGGTTACATAGTAAGGTTCTGTTTAAAAATCCAGAAAAACAAGACCAGAGGCAGTTGTATCTCTGTGAATCTGAGTCCAGCTTGGTCTACAAATCCAGTTCCAGGACAGTCTGGACTGTTACACAGAGAAATCCTGTCTCGGAAAAAAAAAGAAAGAAAGAAAGAAAAATTTTAAAGAAAAATACTATAAAATAGGTATTGGCTGAGTGCAGGGTCACTGCATATGCAAAGGCCCTGAGGTTTGACAGCATCTGGTATGATATGGAAAGGGAGAGTGGGGGGGGGGCAGGAAGGGGGCAGGTGGTGGAGTGGTGTGCAGACCAGACCTGGGACTGTAACAACTACTTTTAACAAGATGGGAAGGGCATCAGGGTTAAGCAGGGCAATGATGTACTGACAGATTTTACAGTGACCTCTGGTGGCTACACAAGGGATCCGCCAGTGATAGGGAATGAAGGGGAGGTGGACACGCCCACTAGGACATGCCCACCGAAGCAAGCATGGTCAGTCCCAGTCCATGGCCAAGAAGCACATTCACAGCTGTTAGATTTATTTTAATGACACCCTCAAACTCAGACGGAGGGCCAGCAGGGCCTAGGCTCAGCAGTCATAAAAGAGCCCTGAGCTGCCCAAGGAAGGTCACTGTAAGAAGGCACTCACGGAGGGGAGGGCAGTTCAGGCCCTCATATCTCTTCATATAAAATCAGGATGGGAGAGCTCCAAGGGTGAGGGACACAACCGTCCTAGACAGCTGAGGGGTACAGGGGGTTGGGCACTGGCAGCAAGAATGTGTTGTCAGTACCCCAACGCAGCGTGAACACACACACACACACACACACACACACACACACACACACACACACACACATCTCATAGTCTGAAGCTGTGATCTGAGAAGGAAGCCGCATGTTCAACTCATGTTCAAACCCCCACTTCTCCCTTCTAGCTGGTACGAAGCTGATAATCTGCAGAAAAAAAATGAGCGGGTGACCATCTGAGAATTGAGAAAGGGGAAAGAGTCCTCCAACACCCACAAAATCTATCCTGGGTCCCAACACACAAAATCACCCCTGGAAATATTTTACAATGCTTAGGGATACACAGGCTTGGGACATGGGGTGGCTGGACGGTATTATGTGTAAAGCCCTGGTTTCTGTCCTAGTATCAAAAAAAAAAAAAAAAAAAAAAAAAAAAAAAGCTTGCTTAGGTCAGGATAGGTTCCACACGTGAGCCTCCATCTGTTCAGCATGCCTGCATCGTATGGCGATGCTAAGCATCAGCATCTTGTTCAGACCTTATCGTCACTGTGGAACAGGCCAGCCACTCCATTTTAAAGATGTATAAGCTGATGCCCAAGGAAGCATGGTAAGGAATGGGTTTGGGGCTAAACATGTTAAGTTTTAGAACTGTCCCAAACAGCATAAAAGTCATCAGTCCCCATGCTCTCCATCTCCTTAAGCTCACTGTCCCAGAAGCCAGGCTCTTACCTCCACTCTGGGTGATGTAGCGGACCCAGGGCAGGGCCTGGTATCCACTTTTCTCAATAATCTTCATGTAACGGACCTGGAAGACAAAGAGTGGCCAAGGACTAGGGATGTAGCTCGACAGTAGACTCCCTTCTAGAGTCACCTGTGAGGAGCTGGGTATGACTCATGGGAAAGCCCCTGCTAGCATGTACCAGTCCCTGAGTTCAATCCCAGTATGGGGGGGAAAGTGGGAGGGGAAGGTGACCTAGAAGGAAAAGGGATGGCCTGTGTCAAGAGAACATACAGGGCACATGTTAGGATACAAAACGACACAAGTTGGAGTCTCTAGGCATGACATGGGCAAAGAAGTAATCCAAGCCAGGAGGGAAAAGGAAATACAGAGGGAAGACACAGGACAGAGCTGGGGACAGGTCAAGAGAATGGAGAATACTCAGCAGGTGGGGAGGGCAGAGGTGAACAGTGACTAAGCTAGGGGACAGCAGGTGCCAATGTGAGGGAGAGAGGGAAGAGCCCCAGCCTGAGAACAGAAGAGGGGAAGACAAAGATGTGGAGACCCTGGCCTGGGGACACATAGCTTTCATCTTAGAGCTTGGGAATCTAGACAGAAGGATGTCATAAGTTCAAGGCCAGCCTGGGTTGTGTGGTGGGTTCAAGACCAGCCTGGATTCAGAGTGATTCCTTAGCTAGCTTGGGTCACAAACAAATGCCTGGTGTGGTGCACACCTCCGATCTCAGCACCTGGGAAGCAGAAGCAGGCAGGTCTCTCCTTAGTTCAATGCCAGCCTGGTCTACACAGTGAGTTCCAGGTCAGTCTGGCTACAGTGAGACCTGTCTCAGAAAAACAAAGGGCTGGAGAGATGTCGTGATGGATGAGAGCTCTGGCTGTTCTTCCAGAGGACCTGGGTTAGATTCCCAGCATCCATTTAGTGGATTGCAACACTCTGTAATTCAGTTCTAGGGGATCTGACACCTTCTTCTGACCTCCACAGGTACTGCATACACATGTACACAGACACATATGTAGGCAAAACACTGATACACATAAAATAAGAGCTCAAATGAATAAGATGTGAGGGGGTTGGGGATTTAGCTCAGTGGTAGAGCGCTTGCCTAGCAAGCGCAAGGCCCTGGGTTTGATCCTCAGCTTCAAAAAAAAGATGTGAAATGAGAGGTGACTGAAGCCAAGAGGGAAGAAAGTAGGGATTTCCCACCCTTGTTCCTCACCTGGATGCCAGAAACAGTAAAGTACGGAATCTCAAACTTGACCCCAATGGGTGGCCGGCCCTCCACCTCCTCAGTTTCCACGCTGGGGAGCCCAAAGTGGGCACGCATCAAGTACTCTTTGCCGCCCTGTGGACACACAGAGGCGTCAGACTCTCTGCACCACCCCTGTGTCTCTCAGACCACTCACAGCAGCCTCCACAGAGAAGGTCCATTACAGAGACTTCAAAATCAAGAGTTCTCTGAGACCCATAGAGAAAGTCTAACTCTCGTCCTTCAGTCTGGAGGACACAGATCAAGTCCTCCAGCGGCTGGGTTCAGGGGCAAAGGCCCCTAGTTCTAGCTACTCTGGAAACCAAAGCAGGAGGATCAGAGATTACAAGTTCAAGGCCAGTCTGGGTTACAGAGTGAGACCTTGTGTCAAGAAACCAAGGACCAGGAGTACAAGTGGTAGAACACTTACACAGGATGTTCAACTAATAAATAAATAAAGATAAGTTAAAACGTCAGAAAAGAAGCAAGAAAGGCACTTCCTGACAAGCCTGCCAACCTGAGTTCAATCCCTGGGACCCACGTGTGTGTGTGTGTGTGTGTGTGTGTATGTCCTCAGTGCTCCGATGACTATGAGTCACAATTGGACATTGTAGCACACACACCTTTAATCCCAGCACTTGAGAGGCAGAGGTAAGCAGATCTCTGTGAGTTCAAAGCCATCCTGGTCTACACACTGAGTTCTAGGCCAGCAACGGCTATAAGGTGAGACCCTGTCTAAAAACATCAACAAAAAGCATGTGGGTCAATTGTCATCTACCCCATTTCACAGATGAGCTGAGTCTATGCAGGAAAAACCAGGAACCAAGGACATATCCCTGAAGGACTTATGGGAGTAGGGAGATGCTGTCTGAGGAGGCCTCAGTTTCCCCACCTTAGTTTGGTTTGGGTTTTCAGACAGGGTCTCATGTAGCCTAGGCTAGACTTGAAGTAGTTAAGTAGGCAAGGATAAGCCTGAATTCTTTTTTGTTGTTGTTGTTGTTTTGAGACAGGGTTTCTCTGTGTAGTTTTTGTGCCTTTCCTGGATCTCACTTTGTAGACCAGGCTGGCCTCGAACTCACAGAGATCCACCTGGCTCTGCTTCCCAAGTGCTGGGATTAAAGGCACGCACCACCACTGCCCAGCAAGCCTGAATTTTTTATCCTGCCTCCACCTCCCACGTAGAAAGAAGACAGGCACAGCCACACATTGAGTGCCAATCTAGAAACAGCCTGGGTTCTCCCTTCATCAGCCCCACTGACAGCCATGTGCATACTGATGAGGTTCTCTGAGGTCCCACTACCACTGAAGTCCCCTCTCACCCTGGGCTCCGCCTTTCTCAATACTCACGGGGAAGGACTTGATACTCCAAATGACAACATTCTTCTCAGGCACATACTTGGCACTGCCCACACTGGTCTTGAAGCGTGGGGAATCTGCATCACTGGGAACAGGCACAGATATTTCCACGCCATTGGCCACCGACTGCTTCTTAAATTGCCCCTTAGCCTGCCAGGAGACAGCAGAAGGCAAAAAGAATTTACTCCTGAACAAGACCAGAGGTGGATACTTGTGATCCCAGCTACTCTGGAGGCTGATGCAGGAGGATGTCGAGTTCAGGACCATAAAGAGAGAGTCCAGTCTGGATATAGAGACAACATTCAAGGCCAGCCTGGACTTTAGTGAGTGTTCAAGGCCAGCCTGAACTACAGTGACAGTGTTCAAGGCCAGTCTGGGCAACTAAGTGAGATCTCTTTTGTAAATACAAAACAGAAAAAAACCCTAACTAAGACATCAGTTCACGGGCTGGAGAGATGGCTCAGAGGTTAAGAGCACTGACTGCTCTTCCAGAGGTCCTGAGTTCAATTCCCAGCAACCACATGGTAGCTCACAACCATCTGTAATGAGATCTGGCACCCTCTTCTGTATACATAATAAATAAATCTTAAAAAAAAAAGACATCAATTCACGTAAAATAAAAAAAAAAATCTTAAACAAATAAATAAGGGCCAAGAAGATGCATTCATCTCTAGACCCAGCCTTTAGGAGGCAGAGGCAAGCAGATCTCTGAATTTGAGGTCATCCTTGTCTATGCAGAGAGTTTATCCAGGGTTGCACAGTAAGATCTTCCTTCAAAAAAAAAAAACAAAAACAAAAACAGAGATCTGGAGAGATGGTTCAGTGGTTTGGCTGCTCCTCCAGAGGATTCCAGCTTGATTCTCAGCACCCACATGGAGGCTCAAAAACATCAGTGCCCTCTTCTAGTCTCTGTGGGCCCCAGGCAAGCAAGTCTTGCATATCAGACATACATGCAGGCAAAACACCCATAGACACAAAATTACGGAAAAAAGAATTAAAAACAAACAGAAACTCCGCATGCCCGGCCAGGAACCTCTCTGGCCAGAAGGTGCCATGGAAGCTGAATCGAGAAAGCCCTCCCCTAGAGCTCACCTTGACCATGATCTCCACGCGGCTGTGGGAGAATTTCTCAATGACTGACTCGATCCAGATCAGGGGTTTGACCTGCAGGCAGACAAGGCAGTTAGGGCAGATTCTGACATCAGCCCTTGGTCCCCACTGCCCACCACTCCTTATGTCGTGCTGGACGCCAGTTCACCTGGGTGCTGAGGCGGTAGGACATGAGTTCAAAGTCCCCATCCGGGGGGATGAAGGAGATGGTGCGGTCATTGTCGAAGCGCGAAAGCCTCACACACTGGTGGAATTTCACATCTTCCAGTTCCACAGACTTGTTCTTGCTGCCTGAAACTCGGAGTGGAGCAAGCAGAGTGACCCTGGGCTGAGCAGTATGCTCCACCCCACCAAACCTTCTCCAGGTTTGCAGAGGCCCAGAGGCTGGGCAGAGTGGTGGTGCTGAATCAGAAGCCTAGCCTGCCTTCCACCCTGAGCTTCTGTTTTCTCTTTTCATTTCATTTTATGTGGAGTTTATTTTTCTAAAAATTTTAGTAGGATTTTTTTTTCTTAAGTTTTGTTTTTCTGAGACAGGGTCTAACATAGCCTTGGCTGTCCTGAAATTCCATATGTAGACCAGGCTGGCTTCCAAATCACAGAGATCCGCATGCGCTGGTGCTCACAGAGGCCAAAACATGGTGTCAGAGTTCCTGGAGCGGGGGTTGTGAATAGTTGTAAGCCAACTGTTGTAGGTGCTGGGAACCGAATTCAGATCCTCTACAGGAGCAAGAAATGCCCCAAGTCACTGGGTTGCCTCTCCAGGCCCTAATTTCTCCTTTGTGTGCATGTGTGTACTGTGAGAATGTTGTGTGTATGCACGTACTGTACAGATTCATGTGTACATGTGTGCATGTAGAAACCAAAGATCAGTAACTCCCTGCCTTATTCCCTAAATTATTGTTACATTTATTTATTTACTTGGGAGGCGGGGTATGCTTGCCCCAGTGCAAATGGAGGTCAGAAGACAACTTATAGAAGTCAGCTCTCTCCTTCCACCATGTGGGTCCTGGGGACTGAACACAGATGTCAGGTTTGCTGGCAAGTGTCTTCAGTCATTTTTAACATATTGCTGTGCGTGTGTCTGATGTGTACAAGCATAGATGCATGGCTGCCATGCTTCTTCCTTCCGCCTGGTCAAGGATCACGTGTTTCTATTCTGCATTGCCATCCATTCTAACTAGCCTATGAGCTTCTGGAAGATTCTCCTGTCTCTGCCTCCACTGAGAATAGGAACTCTTAGAGTTCATGGGGCTGGAAAGATGGCTAAGTGGTTAAGAGCACTGGCTGCTCTTGTAGAGGACCTAGTTTCAATTCCCAGCACCTTCATAGGGGCTGACAAACACCTGTATGTAGCTAACATGGTCCCAGGGAATCTGCCACCATCTTCTGGCCTCCTTGGGTACTGCATACAGATAGTGCACATACACATAGTGCACATACACATAGTGCACATACATACATACAGGCAAAATACCCACACACAATAAATAAACAAATAAAGACTAAATAAATAAAATCCTTAAAAGGAATGTTGAGATTTAGATGCACACCAACACTTCTAGATTTCTCTGTGTGGGTTTAGGGATCTCATTCAGGTTACTGTGTTTGTGGCCAAGAGATTTCCCTGCTGAGCCTTCTCTCTGGCCCTCCACCTTATCATTTGACCCAAGGTGTCTCATTCAACCTGGAGCTCACCAGCTGGCAAACAGGGCTGGCCAGAGCACTCCATGGATCTCCTGCCTTAACAACTCCAGTGTCACAGAACAGATAAACACCACCATGCCCATCCTTTGTATTTTATTTGTTTTGGGGGACAGGGTTTCACCATGTAACCTTGGCTGTCCTGGAACTCACTCTGTAGACCAGACTGTTCTGGAACTTAGAGATCTGCCTGCCTCTGCCTCCTGAGTGCTGGGATTAAAGGTGTGCGCCACCACTGCCTGGCCTCTATGCCTGCTTTTTATTTGTTTGTTTGTTTGTTTACTATTTTTCTTTTTCTTTTTTTTTTTTTTTTTTTTGAGCTGAGGATCGAACCCAGGGCCTTGTGCTTGCTAGGCAAGTGCTCTACCACTGAGCTAAATCCCCAACCCTGTTTATTATTTTTTAATTTTATGTGTATTGTCGTTTTGCCTGAATGTATGTCTGTATGAGGGTGTCAGATCTTGGAGTTGCAGACAGTTGTGAGCTGCCATGTGGTTTCTGGGAATTGAACCTAGTCCCCTGGAAGAGCAGCCAGTGCTCTCAACCACTGAGCCACCTCTGCAGCCCCTGTGCCTGTTTTCATGTCCTCTGGGGTCTGCACTGGGGTCTTCATGGTGGTGTGCAGCACTGCACTGGCTGAGCCACCTCTGCAGCCCCTGTGCCTGTTTTCATGTCCTCTGGGGTCTGCACTGGGGTCTTCATGGTGGTGTGCAGCACTGCACTGGCTGAGCCATCGCTTCGGTTCCTTCCTTCTTTATGTCACTCCTGCTTTTGTTTCCTTTGGGTTGGGTTGGTGTGATTTTTTGAGACAGGGTCTTGTGTAGCCCAGGATGGTCTCAGTCTCAGTAAGTTGCTGAGAATTACCCTCAACTCCTGCTTCTACCTCCCAAGGTCTGGGATCACCCTTATGTAAAACTATGCTCCGCTCCACTTGGTTTTTGTTTGTTTGGTTGATTTTATTTTACGCTCTGTGTGTGTGTGTGTACACATTGGTATGTATGTGGACATGTGTACACGGACACCAGAGGGCAATACCAGGTGCCCTTCCTCAGGTCTCATCCACCTTGTTTTTTTGTTTTTTTTTTTTTTTTCCTGAGACAGCATTTCTCTTTTGGCATGGAACTTGCTGATTAGGCTGGCCTGGCCCCCTTGGAATTCCTAGTGAACCAATCATTTGTCTCTGCCCATAAGGCTTCCACTAACTTAAGGAGATGACATTGAACTGCTAACTCCCCTGCCTCAGCCTCTAGAGTGCTGACATTACAGCTTGGATTACTATGCCTGACTTTGTGAGGTGTTTCAATATTATTAACCTGTCTCTTCCCATTAGAATGTCAAGGCCAGAAATGGGCTTGGTCTGCAGCCAGCTCTCATTAACAAAGAAAGCATTTCCTAGGTGAACTTTGCAGCTGAAATGCAAGGCTCAATTATCAGAGGGCATGTGAACACTTATCTCAGAGTTGGCTGCAGTCTAGGAGGCCTCTGGTTGTTTCCCAGCCCATCCCCAGGAAAGGGTTCCCCCCCACAATCTTACGGCCAGTAAGCTCAAAGAGCACTCGGTCATTGAGGCCCAGCCGCAGCTCTGGCATCCCAGACAAAAACACCTTCAGCTTGATGGTGCCCACAATCTCGCTGAGCAAGACACTGCCATTAGCATTGACCTGCAAAGGGGGTATCCCAATATGGGGTGTCAACGGGTATAGAGTTACCTCTCCTGCCCCCAGGACCTGAAGCACAGAGACTCACCAGAAGGTTAACAGACTCTATGACGTCAATGAAGACCTCATTCTTTTTGTATTTGATCCCCTCAGAGCGCCATGATACAGCATTGGTGACCGTAGGCGGAACCCGAGACTTGCCGGTCTCCAACTTGTTGCCCTGTTGTGTGATGTACCTATCAGGAAGAGCAGTGAGGGTCTGCAGCTGAACCATGGGCACCTCAGAGGGACAAACCTCTCCCGGTCACAGGCGCCTTTCCCCGCACTCACTCCTGCAGGATCTTGCTGTCTGTGGTCTGTGGAAAGCCGAAGTCCATGAGTTCATCCAGCAGCTCATACACAATGACAAAGTTATCTCGGATGCTCTCCTCCTCCAGCTCCTTAAAGTACTCACAGAAGACCTGGGGGGTCCCAGGGAATACACTCAGCCAGCCAGTAGGCAATTACCGACCACCTACTGTGAGTCTGGGCTGCAAACAAAGAGACAGACTCTCTCTCTCTCCCAGGGAGCAATTTAATGAGGAAAAGGGATCCTAGGTGGTGGGTTCAGCCACATCCACCACCTCAGGGTAGGAAGGAGAGAAACAGCAGTGGAAACCTACACCTTGAAGAATCTGGACAGACAGCTAGAGGTGGGTGAGAATGGATTTTCTAGGTGTGGGTATGGTACAGAGATTGGAGGAAACCAGCACCTCACTTTAGATCAGGACTCAACAAATGAGCAACACCCCAAGCCCTCACTGGAGGAGTCTATGCAGGGGCTTTATTGAGGAGCCACACTCCAGACTTTTTTTTTGAGACAGTCTAGGTTGGCCATGAACTTTCCATACTCTTGCTGTAGCCTTTAAAGCTCTAGAATGAGAGGTCTGATCCATCTTGATCTCCATTAAAAAAAAAAAAAAAAAAGTGTGGAGGCCAGGTATGGTGACTAGTGTCTTTAATCCCAGCACTAAGGAGGCAGAAACAAGTGGGTCTTCCTGAGTTCAAGGCCAGCCTGGTCTATATAGCCAGTTCCAGGACAGGCAGGACTAAATAGAGAGACCCTATCTCAACAAACAAAAAAGTGTGGGGCAGGAGAGAAGCTCAGTAGTTAAGAGCACTGGCTGGGGGTTGGGAATTTAGCTCAGTGGTAGAGCGCTTGCCTAGCAAGCGCAAGGCCCTGGGTTCAGTCCTCAGCTCTGACTGTTCTTGCAGAGTATCTGTGTCCCATGTTCAGTTCCCAACACCCAAACGACAGCTCACAACTGTCCATAACTCCAGTCCCAGGAGATCCAACATTCCGTCCAGGCCTCTGTACACATGTGTACAGACTTGCAAGGCAAAACACCCATATACGTAAAATTAAAATTAAATAAATCTTTAATAAAGTGTGTGTCTTAAATTTTTAAACGTCTGTGTCCTGCATGTACATCATGAATCTGTGTATCTGTCAGGTGATGTATAGGGGCCAGTGATGTGGGCAAATGGCTAAAAATAAAACAGAGTGCATGGAGGTAATTCTCTAGCTCAGGAAAAGCCAGCATCAAAACAAAACAGACTGGACAGATGGCTGAGCAAGTGAAGTCACTTGTTACCAAACTCGAGGACCCTAGAATCCATGCGGTGGAAGGCTAGCTGTCCTCTGATCTCCATACCCACGTCTCTTTCACACACACACACACACACACACACACACACACACACACACACACACACACACGAACTGAATAAATGTAAAACATTCCAATATAAAACAACTAGGTACACCTGTGAGCCTGGAGTTCAAGGTCAGCTGGGCTGTAAGAGAGCCTGTATCAAAAATAAATACACAGACATGACTACCTGAACTAAACTGAGCGGTCAGCATCTATTGTAGGGAGGGATGCAGGAAATACCACCACTTCCAGGGTCCTATAGGCCATTAATGGTTGCTAGGGGTAGGGACACATCTTTTTTTTCTTTTTCTCTGTGTGTGTCTGTGTGTGGTTTTCTGAGACAGGCTTTCTCTTCGTAGTCCTGGCTGTCCTGGAACTTGCTCTGTAGACCAGGTTAGCCTCAGACTCAGAGATCCACCAGCTTCTGCCTCCCAAGTATGGGATTAAAGGCCGTGGACACCACCATCTGGCAAAAACTTTTTTTTTTCATGACCTTCCAGAGGCTGCAAAGATAGCTCAGCCATTAAGAGCCCTGGCTGCTCTTCCAGAGGACCCAGGTTTGATTCCCAGAACCCTCATGGCAGTTCACAACCATCCTTTAACTCCAGTCCCAAGGGATCCAGTGCTGTCTTTAAGCCTGCTTGGGCACATGGTTCACAGAAATACGTTCTAGCACACTCATACAAATAAATAAATTTTTAAAAATTTAAAAATTATCTTCTGTAGGCAGTGGTGGCACACACCTTTAATCCCATTACTAGGGAGGCAGAGGCAAGAGGATCTCTGTGAGTTCGAGGCCAGCCTGGTCTACAGAGCGAGTTCCAGGACAGCCAGAGCTGTTATACAGAGAAACCCTGTCTCAAAAAGGAAAAAAAGAAAGAGAGAGAGAGAGAGAGAGAGAGAACAAAAGAAAGAAAGAAAGGAAGAAAGAAAAAGAGAAAAAAAGAAACAGATAAAAAGTCAAAGAAAAAAAAGCCTTCTGGATGGATAAGGCATACATGTATACATCAAACACAAACTCATTTCCTGAAGTCTTTGGTCCTATCCCCAGGATGCCTCACTACAAAGATTCTAACATCTGAAAACGTCCAATATCCAGTACCAAGCACACTGATACTCAACCTGCATCTCCTGGGAGGAGAGACGCACTCAGTCAATATCTGAACCTTGCTCTGCTCAAATCCCTTAGCCCCTATCCCGGAAAGAAGAGGATTTAAACCTCTATAATTTACTCTATCAAAGTAACTCTTTTTGTCAGACATATTTCTAAGCATATTTCTAATCACACCTCAGGCCCCTTTGTCCGCCTCGGGGGACACTTCCTCTGTTTCACTTCCCCCCAAGGCCACCTTTCCAGCTGTCTCCTTCTTCCCTTCCCAGGCACAGAGACAAGGGATTTCCTGAAGGTCACACAGCACAGGAGTGGGACCAGACCCCAAGCTCAGATCTGGGGGAGCCTCTTCCTAGGCCAGGTGTGAGAGTAGAGTTCGGAGGCTTTAATGAGCGTGGTCAGAAGGTGGCAACCGCCGGGGGTGAGCCGACAGCAGGCAGACAGACTGGCTAGCCTGTGAAGGCCCGTACCCACCTCCACGGTCTTGTACAGAAAGGAGTACACCAGCGAGGCGTTGGCGTTCTTCAGGGTGGTGGCCACCACTGGCACAGCAAGGCTAAGGAACAAGAGCCTTTTCCAGGGAGGGGTGCTACGCGTCCCCTGCTGCTCCCCACCCCATTTCTGCTGGCCCTTACCCCACGCCCTATGTCAGCTCTGTCCCCAGTACACCGCCCTCCAGATGGAGTTCTTGGCACTCCTGACCAGTGTGGGGTGGATACAGTAGAGGTTGCTGTGTTTGATCCACAGGAAGTGCACTCGGCCATGGCTGAGCAGCGGGGCCAGCACCCCCTCCTCCTCACGCTGCATAAGCAGTGGCATGAAGTGGTCGATCTCGGTCATGGGTACATCACCTTTGTAGTTTCGGCTAATCAGGGGCTAAAGAGAGACAAAGGAGTCATTCACCACCAGTACCCAGACCTGAGGTATGGGGGCTCTTTTCTCGTAAACACCCGCCCTCTATTTTGTTTTATGGAGGGGATGGTGAGATAGTACCTCATGTCGCCTAGGCTGGCCTTGAATACACAGGTAGCTGAGGATGACCTTGAACTCCTGCTTCCACCTAGCTAGAGCTATGATTACAAACCCTCTACCAAGTAAACTACATCCATAGCCCGTCTCTTCTCTTCTTGTTTATTAGATAGTTTTTCTATGGAGCCCAGCCGTCAACTCTCAATCTTCCTGCCTCAGCTTCTTGAATGCTGAGATTACAGATGTTTGCCACTGTCAAGCTCAGCGTCTAGTTCTCACAGATTTGTTATCTGAGGGCCCTGGTAAGGTCTACCTCTGTATGCCTCAGTTTTTATGCCTGTTAAGTGGGTGCACAAGACCCACAGCTGAAAGTATCCTGCTCCATACCAAGCCCTATCAATTTTCTACTAATGGGTGTTATGCTGGGCAAAGGCTTGGGAGGTGGAGGCAGGAGGATCAGAAGTACAAGGCCATCCTTGGCTACCCAGTAAGTTCAAAGCCAACCTGGCTACCTGAGATTCTGCCTTAAAAAAGAAAAGAAGAAAGAGGATGATGGGCTAGAGTATAGCCCAGCAGTAGAGGACTAGCCTACCATGCACGATGTCTTTGGTTTCATGCTCAGCACTGCGAAAGTCAATCATCATCAACCAGGAAGACTGGCTGTGCCTTAACAGGGGCCAGCCAGCCACCTCAGCTACTATGGAGTCTGGGATAGGAGGACGGCAAGTGTAGCCTAGCTAAGCTACAGGGTAAATCTGAAGTAGGACTCAACCACTTCAAAACAAAAGGTAGAGAGGGGGTTCTGAGAGCTCAGTGGTGAAGGGTCTTACCACCAAGACTGATGGCCTGAGGTCCATCTCCAGCACCCACATGGTGGAAAGACAGAAGTAATAGAGAAGAGAGCCTGGCAGTGGTGGCGCATACCTTTAATCCCAGCACTTGGGAGGCAGAGCAGGTGGATCTCTGTGAGTTCGAGGCCAGCCTTGTCTACAGAGAGTTCCAGGACAGCCAAGACTACATAGAGAAACACTGCCTCAAAAAACCAAATCAACAACAATAACCAAAGTAAGAAGAGCATTAGGATGTGGTTTAGTGGTGGTGTTCAGGCTTAGCTTGGGGTCTGTCCCACCACTGAGGAGGAAGGGAAGAAGGAGCCTTTGCTAAGGAGTTCAGGGGCTGCCTCATCCTGAGGCAGGTTTCTTGGCCTCCATTTTCCAGACTAAGGAAGTTGAGGTTTTAAACTACGTTGGCAAAAAGTAGACAAGCAAAACTGGACCACTCCTCCTGAGCTGTTCTTGTTCAAGGGTATTTATTTGTCTTGCTGTTGTAGCCCAGGCTGTTCTTGAACTCCTGGGCTCAGGTCATCCTTCTGCCTCAGCTTCCAGAGTAGCTAGGACAGCAGGTGCTTGGCACTAGATATGGCTCTCTTGTCCTTATTTTTTGTTTGTTTGTTTCTGTTTTTCCAGACAAGGTTTCTCTGTGTAGCCCTGGCTGTTCTGGAACTCTCTATGTAGATCAGGCTGGCCTCACAGAGATCCCCCTGCCTCTGCCTCCTGACGTGTGCACCCCTGCCTCCGCCTCCTGACGTGCGCACCCCTGCCTCCGCCTCCTGACGTGCGCACCCCTGCCTCCGCCTCCTGACGTGCGCACCCCTGCCTCCGCCTCCTGACGTGCGCACCCCTGCCTCCGCCTCCTGACGTGCGCACCCCTGCCTCTGCCTCTGCCTCCTGACGTGCGCACCCCTGCCTCTGCCTCTGCCTCCTGACGTGCGCACCCCTGCCTCTGCCTCCTCCTGACGTGTGCACCCCTGCCTCTGCCTCTGCCTCCTGGCGTGTGCACCCCTGCCTCTGCCTCTGCCTCCTGGCGTGTGCACCCCTGCCTCTGCCTCCTGGCGTGTGCACCCCTGCCTCCGCCTCCTGGCGTGTGCACCCCTGCCTCTGCCTCTGCCTCCTGACGTGTGCACCCCTGCCTCTGCCTCTGCCTCCTGACGTGCGCATCCCTGCCTCTGCCTCCTGACGTGGTGCACCCCTGCCTCTGCCTCCTGGCGTGTGCACCCCTGCCTCTGCCTCCTGGCGTGCGCACCCCTGCCTCTGCCTCCATTGTCGACACTGTTTGTTGGTTTTTCCATGCACTGTTCTTTCCTGTGTGTGCAGATGTGTGTGAGGTGGTGTGGCTCCACGGCTAGTGTGTATGCGGGCAGGACAACCTTGTGAGCTGTCCCCTCTCCCCTTACTTGGGTTTGGGGCTGGAACTCAGGTCGCCAAGCTTGGGGAGCCGGTGTCTTGTTGGACTTTGAGGCAGTGTGTCCTGTAGCTTCACACTCCTGGGCCTCTGCCTCCACCTCCCAAAGCCGGAATGACGGCTCTTCCCGCAGTGCTCTGGGTCAAACCTAGCCGGCCCACAGTGAGGCGCACGGCCAGCCCTGCCGGTTTATTACAGGCCTCTGGTTCTCCTCGACCGCGGAGACGGGACAGGCGGTGCAGGGGCCACTGAAGCCTCCCCCCGTGGATTGCAGACGGGCTGTGCTCACTGGGTCAGGGCGCTCAGGTGGTAGGGATCTGTCTTATTCCCGCTTCACACCTAGGGAAACCGAGGCAGGAAGCCACGCCCCCTGCCACAGACGCCGGCTGGAGAGGGTGGGTCCCCAGCTCGGGTCCTGCGCCCCGGGCCCGCGGCCTCTCCCGGGGTCCCGCGATCCCTCGCCCCTGCCTCACCTTGCCCTTGACGTCCAGAATGAAGACGGCCGAGGCCGACATGGTGGCGGCCGGGGAAGCTGAGAGGCCGGAGCGACAGGCAGAGGCGGCTGGGCAGCTTCCTTCTTCCTGCGGAAGCGCCTCACCCAGGTGAGCCGCCAGGTGAGCGCGCCTTAAAGGGGAGGCCGCCAGGTGAGCGCGTCTTAAAGGGGAGGCCGCCAGGTGAGCGCGCCTTAAAGGGGAGGCCGCCAGGTGAGCGCGTCTTAAAGGGGAGGCCGCCAGGTGAGCGCGCCTTAAAGGGGAGGCCGCCAGGTGCGCGGCGTGGTCGGCAGCAAAGGCCCATACTGCTTCAGGAGCTGGGAAAGGCAGAATTTGAGGGGTGACGGCTGCTCTGTCCGTTTCTTTCGGCGATCGAGAATGCCTGGGTGGATGGTGAGACCCCCACGACACGTATCCATTGATCCGTCTACTCGCCCACCGAGCCTCTCACTCGCCACCCACTTACCCATCCGTCCCCCCCCCCCTCACACACCCGCCCCCTCACACACCCGCCCATCCATCTATCCTCCCATCCACCGGTTTATCACCCCTCCCACTTACACACACACCTCCACATCGCCCACCCAAACACCCGTCCATCCGCCAGGGCATCAGTCTGTCCACGTACCTTGTGTTGATCTCTCACCCACGCATGCCGCTGTCCACAGGACACCAGGCCCTGGGCCCGAGAGGACGCAGATTCTGTTCGGCCCCAGGGCCCAGCACCGGATGCTCAGTGTGGTCGTCCCTCTCACCCACTCACACTACACGTTTGCCTGCTTTGGGTCGGTTTGTCTCTCTAGCCCTGGCTGTCCCGGAACTCGCTCTGTAGACCAGGCTGGCCTCACATCCGCCAGTGTCTGCCTCCTGAGTGCTGGCATTAAGGGCACCACCACGTCTGGCCTGTTTTTTGTATTGTTTTTGATTCTAGAAGGAAGGTTGAGAAACCGAGGATGACCCGGCCATTGGGCGGTTCAGCCTGGCCTGAGAGTACAGTCACGAGTCACCGTAACTGACTTTGTTTCTTGTTTTCTAACTTCATTTATCTATTTAATAGCCCAGGCTGCCCCTGAACTCAAGATCATCCCTACCTCTACTTTCCAATTTCTGGGACACCGTTTCGCGGAAGGGGGGCGCGGAATACCCCGAACCTCCGGGGAGCCAGAGGCGTGGTGCTCCGCCAGGGAAGAAACGTTTCCCGCACGGCCGCCAGGGGGCGACACAGCCCGCTTGGGCCTCGTTGCCGCACCCACCCACCCCACCCACGCCACCCGGTGGGCTAGCCTGCCGAGACCTTTATCAGACCAGGAGTCCAGATGAAGAAAAGAAGAGATCAGCTACAAGAACCGCCCGCGGGAATTGTCCTAAAGCAGAGGCTGGGCGCCTGACTGTAGAGTTGAACAGCCACCACCCGGGAAGAATCGGAGCAGACAGGCTCAAGGCCACAGCCAGGTTACTAAGTCACAATTCTGTTCTTCTAGTTGTTTTCACGGCCCCGTGGGACGGAAGTCCCACCTTTGCGTGTGCCAAGCAAGCACTGCACCACTGGGTTACACTCCCTGCCCTTACAATGTTTTTGTTGGGAGCCTCCATGTAAAGCACAGGCTAACCTTAAGGTCCAGCTCACCCCCCACTAGCTGCACCGTCCCCAGGCTGGCCATAAATACTCCCAAGAAGAAACTCGACCGATAATCACACATAGACCTTTTTAAAAGATCCCTGTAGCCCAGGCCTTCCGATATAGCCAAGAATCACCCTGAACTCCTGATGAGACTGCTCTACCTTCTAAGTGCCAAGATGACATGCATAGCCCACCACAGTCCGCTGACGCTGGTGCAGTGGTGGGGATGGAACCCAGGGTTTTGTGTATGCTAAACAAGTGCTCAAGCGCTCTACCAGCTAAGCTAAAGCCTCTACCCTCTGAGGGAACACCTGGGTGGTGGTGAGCACGCCTTTATCCCAGCACTCTGGAGGCAGAGGCAGGTGGATCTCTGTGTGTTAGAGGCCAGCCTGGTCTGCAGAGTGAGTCTCAGGACAGGCAGGACTACACAGAGAAACCCTGACTAAAAGACAAACAAACAAGAACCCTGTGAGGGAAAAGGAGAGCTAGAGTTATCTTCCCTTGACACATGGAGAGACTGAAGTTTGGCTCCAAGAGGGTAAAGTTTTGTTTGTATGATTTTGTGACTTGTGTTGTTACATAGCCCAAGATGGCCTGGAAGCCATCATCCTCCTGCCTCAGTGCTGGAGGAATCACAGGAATGCACAATCATGCTCCGCTTGTGTGGTGCTCGGGATGGAACCCAGGCTTCCTGCATGCTAGGCCCACGCTGTACCAACTGAGCTCCAGCCCTAAGGTTTTAGGTTGTCTCTGCTCACAGAGCAGGAACCTTCCTAATCATCAGCTGAGTCGGAGCAACCTGGGCTCATCCCTGCTGGGAAGGGAGGGTGCAGATCCCTGGGGCTCCCTAACCAGCCAGCCTAGCCACCATGACACACACATACCACACACACACCATTCACACACCACACGCACACACCATACACATACACACACATTTTCAAAGAACAAGGTGTGGAGCCCAGCGGGCGGCACAGGCTTTTAATCCCAGCAACCCAACCCCATCCCCACCCATCCTCAGAGGCGGGCAGATCCCCATAGTGAGTTCCGGGCCAGCCAGGGCTATATAGTGTTACCCTGACTGAAAACAGAACAAAAAAAAAAACCAGGTGTGTTTATGGGGAGGTGGTCAGTGAAATGACTCAAAGGTGCCTGTCTCAGAGAGAGAACCAATTCTGTCAGCTTGTCCTTTGACCTCCACACACATACACAAGCCGTAGTAAATCAAATAGAGCTTTAAAGAAGGTGGATGGCTCCTAAGGAGGGAGTGCATCAGGAGTTGTCTCTGGCCTCCAGGCTTAAATGCACACTGCACAAAGCCAGCAGCAGTCTCCTGGGGCCTGAGATGCATTCACACAGTAAATGGAACCCAGAAGCCTGGGCCCAGGGCCCTGGAATCTGAAACTCAAGGCCTATTTAGCTAAAAAATTCATGAAACCAAGAGCTTCAGTGGGGGCAGAGAACAGACTAGCTCTGTCTTGTCTCAGCCAACCCAGCCCAGCCCGCTCGGGCTCAGTAGCCACCACCATCCCCCAAGAGGTGGTGGCTTTGCCCCAGTTTGCCCAGTTTGTCCCAAATATCTTGTCCTCCTCCTTCTACTCACCAGCCCCCCCCACCTTAAAGAAATCTGTCTAACTCACGGAGATGATGGCCAGCTCTCCCTGTCCTACCTTCAACGACTCCCAACCCTGCATGATCAACTTCCTCACAGGGTTTCACTACACCAGGGCCCCAGACTTAGTGACTTCTTCCCCTTCCTGCCGCTGACCCCTCATTGCGGAATTCGCTAACCTAAATGGCTGGATTATAAAGGGAAGAGCCTCTGGGAGAAGGGCAGCCCAGCCCCTGGGCTGGAGAGTTCAGAGTAGAGGTCGGGGTGTGCCAGCCATAGGCTGGACAGGTAATGACTGAGGGACGCTGGGAGAACCAGGAGCCCAGGTCTGCTTTGATAAGTTAAATAGGCACCTCAGCCAGTTGTCCTGGGTTTGAGACTTAATATTCACCATCTTGCTTTCTCTGCCTCATTCTTTGTCTCTGTGGAGAGGTCCCCCTGACTCCCACTCTGTGTCCAGGGCAGGACCCACTCCTCTGTGCTTTCCTGTGCCCAGCAGGCTTGTAATCATGAGCTTTGTTGATTTTTGTTTGTTTTTGTTTTTCAAGACAGGGTTTCTCTGTGTAGTTTTGATACCTGTCCTGGATCTTGCTCTGTAGACTAGGCTGGCTTCAAAATCACAGAGACCCACCTGCCTCTGCCTCCTGAGTGCTGGGATTAAAGGGGTGCGCCACCACCGCCTGCCCGGCCTTGCTGATGATTTTAAGATGGGGTCTCATGCACCGCAGCCTGGCTTTGAACTCCTGATTCATCAGTTTCCACCTCCTAAGTGCTGGGAAGACAGCCCTATGCTTGTACAGTATATTTTATATCTATTTCTTTTATTTACCTATTTATTTGTGTGTGATGGGGCGGTGGGGTGGGCAGAGGCAGGGGTGGGCTGTGCCAGGGCACACGTGGGAGACCAGGAGGAACTTACAGCAGCTGGTTCTCTCCTTCCACTAGGTGGGTCTCAGGGATCAAACTCTGGCCCTCAGGCTCGGCTGTTGAGCCCCACCTCGCCCCATTGGAAGACTGCTTGGTGGATAAAGCGCTGGCTGTGCAAGCCTGTTGGATCCCCAGCACCCCCAGGAAAAGCCAGACATGGTAGAAACAAGGTGGGCCCTGGAGCTGCTGGCCAGCCAGTGTAGTTAAACTGGGGAGCTCAAGGCTCAGTGAGAGACCCTGTCTTAAAAATCAGTGTCAGGAACTGTACTAACCCCCCAGGTGTTCTTGTTGTGGTTAAGACAGGGGCTCACTTTATAGCTCTGGCTGGCCTGGAACTCCATATGTATACCAGGGAGGCCTTGAACTCACAGAGGTCTATTTACTCCTGGGTGCTGGAATTAAAGTTGTGCTATGGAAAAGATGAAATAAATATTTTTTTTCCTCTTTCTTTCCTTTTTTTTTTTTTTGTTTTTGTTTTTGTTTGTTTGTTTTTGAGACAGGATTTCTCTGTGTAAGAGCCTTGGAGATTGCCTGCCTCTGCCTCCCAAGAGTTGGGATCAAAGGCATAGGAGTGCACCACCATGCCCAGCCCCAAAATAAAGTTTTTTAAAGTCCCCTTTGCACCTGCACTCCCAGGTTCCTGTCTCTCTGAAAACCATTATTTGTTCCCGTCATTTACATACAAATGTATGCACACGTGTGATGTCTTCTCAAACTCAGTTTCCCCTCATCCACCTCCACCCCCAACATACCATATGGGACTAAAGGACTAAATATATAATTTGCCTAAAACCATGCCCAGGAGTCTGCTGCACAACCTTGGAGAGGTTCTACTTCCTGGGGTTCAAGTCCTTGTTCCTCCCTGTGCTCACTGTGTGGCAGTGGGGAAATTGCCTAACTTCTCTGAGTTCTTTCCCCACACTAGGAAGTTGCTATAAAGATGTGATATGGCCGATTGGTCGGTAGTGGCGCACGCCTTTGATCCCAACACTCGGGAGGCAGAGGCAGGCAGATCTCTGTGAGTTCCAGGCCAGCCTGGACTACTAAGTGAGTTCCAGAAAAGGCGCAAAGCTACACAGAGAAACCCTGTCTCAAAAAACAAACAAACAAACAAACAAACAAACAAAAGGATAAGGCTTCTATTGCCCAAAAGCATTTTACCCTACAGGATACACAGCATAAAATATATGCTAAATGGAAAGATCTAGAAACTAATTGATGGGAAGGGCCTGATGTTCTAACACCAGGGGGAGGCTATACTTGTATTTTTCCAGAAAATGAGTGAAGTCCCAGATGGCTCCTGCTCCAATGCATCCGACCAGGACAGCATCCCAGAGACCCCCAGACAAATGAAGAGTCTGAAGATAGACAACAAACTCATCAAGAAGAGACACCCAGGAGAAAAATAAGCCGATGATTTAGGGAGAAAACAAGGGCACAATACTACTGACCCAAAAATGATGCTGTTACCTTTACTGACTCAAGGAAAAAAAAAAAAACAAAAAACTATCTTTATGGAAGATGTCACATATAGTCAATCTGCAGAACCCATTGCTTTTTTTTTTTCAGATGACAAGAATGTATTGTAATCAAGCCACTACTGATCAATCAGAACAGACTCAGGAACTGAACTATGTGACCCTGCTCCAGAATGTCACAGGGCTTTTAAGGCTGAAAATTGCAAACATCTGTGCCATGTTACAGTTCCATTTTCCACCAATCAGGATTCAGGGATAAGGGACTTTCCTAGGAACACTGTTCTGTGGCACATTTATCTTGTCTTCATTGGTTGGTTTACTCGAGTATAGTGGGGCGGCTTATCCACCATTCACATCTCAACTTGCCAACCAGGATACCAGTGATGTCAGTTACCCAGGGAGGTCTGGGGAGGTCTTGGGTACTTAAACTTTACTTGACCCTTATTCAAAATAGAAGTTCTATCCAAAATGGCTTCAGTTTGGTTTCTTCTTATACTTCCAGCTCAGATCAAGTACCACCTCAGTGTTCAGCCAAATAAATGGTAATGTACACCCAACTCCTTGGTGTAGGGTAGGCTTATGATTTTGGTGATCTGGTTTGGTGGCTGGGCAGGGCCTTCTTTTGTGTTCTCAGGTCACATTTTGCTCCTTCATCAACTCCTCAGCTGATCTTCTTTCCTCAGACTACAGATTGTAGGATTCTGAATCCTCTCCCTGATGGATCTCAGCTGAGCAGGTTGTTTAGTAGGGTAATCTCACCAACACCTCCAAGTTGTTGGGTTTTGCAGGATTGGCAGCTGGGCCCTGGGTTGGCCTCAGGCAGAGTGTTCGGGTCCGTTCTCTTTTTTTTGTTTTTTTTTTGTTTTTTGTTTTTTTTTTTTTTTTTGAGACAGGGTATTGTGTGGTCCTGGCTGTCCTGGAACTCGCTCTGTAGACCAGCCTGGCCTAGAACTCAAAGATCCACCTGCCTCTGCCTTCCGAGTGCTAGAATTAAAGGTGTGGGCCACCACCACCCAGCTCTATTTAAGTTTTTGAGATGGTTTCATGTAGCCCAGTCTTTCCTGAAACTGGCTGTACAGCCAAAGATGACCTGGAAGTTCTGATCTATTTGTATACCTTGCCCACGTCCTCTTTGCTTCTTTCCACAGTGCATGAAGCCCCACCCTCTACTACCAGACTCTCTTACAGCCGCATGCCTCTCCCCTCCCCCGCCTTTCCTCTCTTTCTTTGCAGTATCTGGGGATGGAGGCCGGGAGCCTTACACACGCCAGGCAAGGGTTCTACCCAAAGCCACATCCTCTTCTCTTTCTCATTTTAAGCATTTTCAATTTTAACTATTTCTCTTACTTTTTGTTTGTTTGTTTGTTTTTCTTTCTTTTTTATTTGGTTTTGGTTTTGGTTTTTCGAGACAGGGTTTCTCTATGTTGTTTTGGTGCCTGTCCTGGATCTTGTTCTATAGACCAGGCTGGCCTCGAACTCACAGAGATCCACCTGCCTCTGCCTCCTGAGTGCTGGGATCAAAGGCGTGTGCCACCATGGCCCAGCATGTTGCTTTCCAAGACAGGGTTTCTCTACAATTCCCTGGCTGTCCTGGAACTCAGTCTGTAGACCAGGCTGACCAGATACCCTGCCTCTGCCTCCAACTCTCGAGGGCTGGGATTAAAGGTGTGCTCCATCACTGCCTGGCACTTTTACACCTAAAAAAATTGTCTGTGCCACTATGCACGTGTGGTGGTCAGATGACAGCTTGCAGGAGTTTCTGTTCTCCTCGCACCCTATGGGTTTTGGAGATGGGACTCAAGTTGTTACACTTTGTGGCAAGTGCCTTTACCTGCTGCACCATCTTGCTGGGACCCACTTTCCATTTTTTTTTTTTTTTGAGGCAGGTTTTCCTGGTGTAGCTTTGCGCCTTTCCTGGAACTCATTTGGTAGCCCAGGCTGGCCTCGAATTCACAGAGATCCGCCTGGCTCTGCCTCCGGAGTGCTGGAATCAAAGGCGTGCACCACCACTGCCCGGCTCCTTTTTTATTTGTGTTCAAACTCAAATTCTTGCCAATCTGATGAATGAACACAAGTTTTTTTTTGTTTGTTTGTTTTTGTTTTTTCAGTTCTCTAGCTCACAGTCAGAGCTCAGTACCAGGAACAAAGAATGACTTTCTGAGCCAGGAGGTGGTGGGTGGCTCACGCCTTTAATTCCAGGCAGAGCCAGGCGGATCTCTGTGAGTTCGAGGCCAGCCTGGTCTACAAAGCGAGATCCAGGACAGGCACAAAGCTACACAGAGAAACCCTGTCTCGAGACACACACACACACACACACACACACACACACACACACACACACACACACACACACACACACACACACACACACACACAGAAAAAAAAAAAAAAAAAAAGGCTGACTTTCTGGGCAGTAGTGGCTCACACCTTTAATCCCAGCACTCGGAAGCCTGGTCTACAGAGTGAGTTCTAGTCAGCCAGCGCTACACAGAGAAACCCTGTCTCGAAAACAACAAAACATACAAACAAGAACCACTGACAAGCAGATGCAACTCACTAGCTGCGGGTCACCAAGGAGTCCACAGTGAGAGCGGACTGGAAACTGAGAGGTGGCAGCCCCGCAACTCCGGGCCCTGGCCACGCCCCCTCCGGCGCGGGGCTCCCATTGGCGTGCGCTCTGGGGGCGGGGCCAGCCGGGCAGGGCGGGGCCTGCAGCGCGCGGCGTCTCCCGCCCTCCTGGGTAGGGGTCGTGCTGCCTTGGACTCGGCTCCCCTCGGGTTGCGGCCATGGAGGACGATCGGAAGGATGCAGTCTATGGTAGGAATCTCCTCCGGCCTGGAGGTCGCCTGTGCCCACTTGGGCAGGAGAGGAAGGGGCTTTGAGGAAGGACGACATCTCAGAGCCTTAAAACAAAACACTCGTGGCTGCAGCCAGACGGAGGCCCTCCTGCCCGCGCCCTCAGGCCTCTGCATCCCGCGCTGGCTCAGCCGGAGCGTTTGGCCCCAGCCCGGGTTGTCCCTTCCCTAGGATCCTCAAGCGTACTCCCTCCTGAGCGATGGGCCGGGGAGTCCGGCGCATGCTCCTCCCCTGGAGGTCCCGTTATCTGGGCGGATTAGATGGTGGGCGGGGGAGGGGAGGCGCGGCGGTCATAGCTTCGGGTGTGGGCAAGAACAGGGCCCCGACCTCGCCACATGTCCCGTCTCCTCCAGAGCCCAACGTTCTCTGCATCTCTGCCATTTACATCCAGCAGTAGCGATCCCAAGCTTTGGTGGGGAAACTGAGGCAAGGTTGGACGCACCTGTGTACTGGAGTTGGGCGCTCATCCGGTCAGGGAAGGGCAGACACGAGGAGCTTTTGATGAGGGACAAGCGGGGAGCAATTCAGAAACTTTCCCCGCCAAGGCGGATTATTGCAGGTGTCTGTAGTTTTAAGGGTTCCAGGAGACCGGGACCCTACCCTCCGTGAGGCCTGAGGACGGCCTCAGCCACTTGAAGGTGGGGGTGGGGCCAGGATGCGGCTTTCTCACCCCGCCCCGACTCCGTCCGGATTCCCACGAACGGGTGTTGAACTCTGAGCCTCCTTCCTCTTATCTATTTTGGGCTCCCTGGGCCCAAATCTGTCATGAGCCTTAAGTAGCATGGCTGAGACTATGGCAGAGGGGCTCTGTCCCTCCCCCGATCTCCCACTTTGTGTGACAGGAACTTCCTGGAAACTGCTAGACGCTCGAGTCTTGGGGAGTGGGCCGGAAACGGCTCAAAAATAACTAGAAAAGCAAGTCGGCTCTCCCTGAGCCTCCTCCTCGGTCCCCGTACTGTGCCCTAAAGAAAAAAGAGAATGGGCAGATGAGAGAGGCTGCGACCCACCCTGCCCAGCCTAAAGGACCTAGCCTCCCAGGGACCTCCTGCGGTGCTTGAAGTTGCCAGCCCCAGACCACCAGAGAGGCTCGCTGCCCCCCAGGCTCTGGAGTCCTTGCTGTGCCGCTCTTGGGTGTGGCTGTCTGTCTCTGATGTGGGAATTTTAGTCTAGGAGCCTGAGTACGCTTGGATATCGCACCTGAGGGTGTCGTTGATAATCTTGAAGTCAGTTTGGAATAAGAATGGGGCAGAGTAAACAAAGATAGGATTTGCCCAGGCTTGAATTTGGCCAAAGGGTGAGACTGTTTTTATGTGCACGTGTGTTTGGGGGTGGGGGGCGGTGCAGAGGGAAGCTATATATTGTGTAGGGTGGAACTCAGGGCCTCGAGCCTGGTCAATACACGATAGGGTTGAAAGCTGGTGATTCTTTTGTATTTAGTGAGAACTGGAACCCAGATGGTGTCGCGCATGCTCAGAAAGCACTGTGTGTGTGTGTGTGTGTGTGTGTGTGTGTGTGTGTGTGTGTGTGTGTGTGTGTGTGTGTGTAAGTGTGTGTAACCCAGGGCCCGAAGCAAGCTCTGCAAGCGCAGACTGGAACTCAAGGCAATGCCATGCTCAGGCTGGGACTGGACCCTCAAGGTCTCGCGGGTGCATTGCCGAAACCCAAGGCCTCAAGCATGTTCAGCAAGTGGCTGGGTCTAGATCTCATTCTGTTGCTCAGCCAAACACCCCCAACTTCAGACCTCCAAGAATTGAGCGAACCTTTCACAGGCAATGGTCTGCCAGGGAACACAGCAGTCCACTAAGCAGAGAAACCTCAGACCGCGTAGGAGTGGACAAGAGAATGAACACGTAATTGTAGGTTGTTAAGGTTGTAGAGCAACGGGGAAGACATCATGCGTGGAAGAGCCACTAGGGTCTATTTTAAGAGATGAATGTTGGAGAGATGAATGGAGACAAGTGTCTTCCAGGCAGAAGGAACAGCAAACAAACCACAAGCTTGCTTAATATTTTCCTCAGACTTGGGGAGCCTGTGGAAGAGATCTCCCTGGCTTCCAGGCCCACCATCCTACTTGGCTGCTTGCAAGTGGAGTTTTTCCTTCCCCTCTCTTTCTTCCTTCTTTATGGATACTAAGGATTGAATGAACCCCGAGCCTCAAGCATGCAAATTGGTGGCATAGGTCTTGCTGTGTAACTCAGCCTTAAACTTGATCTTCCCTTTGTGCCTCAGCCTTTAGCGTAGCTGGAATTTCAGGCCACCATGCTGTACTATAGGCAGGATCTTGCTTTGCCTGTAACTTAGCCCACCTCACCAAAAATGAAAAACCTGGACTGTGTAGACATCCCCATCACATTCCTGCAAAATAGTTTAAGGTTTCTCTCTAAATTCACAGTGTAGCCAAATGACTAATCCTCTCCCCTTCAACTTTGGAATTTTGGGATTATAGATGTGCACCACCACACCCAGGTTATTCAGTGCTGAGGAAGGAACCCAGGCTTTCCTGTGTGCTGGATGAGCACTCTACCAGTTGGGCTACAGCTCAGTGTCAGATTGCTCTTGGACACAATGGCTAATCGTACGTATGAACAGTGACTTCCCATTGGTCATTGTGCCCAATGGGAATGGTTTCATATAGACCCAGCTTCAAATCAAGGTTCTAGTTTTTGTTTGTTTATTTGTTTGAGACAGGGTTTCAGGGTTTCTCTGCATAGCTCTGGCTGTCCTGGAACTCACTCAGTAGACCATGCTGGCATGGAACTCACCTGCCTGCCTCTGCCTCCCAGTGCTGGGCACCACCACTACCTGTTAAGGTTCTGATCTTTACATGCTCTATGACTCTGGGTGACTGGATGAGCTCTCTGAGCCTGCATCACTATGCATAATGCTAATGGTTGGTTGTCTTTTGACACTGGCTCACAGGTAGAGCAGGCTGGAATTGAACTGACTACCTAGCCAAGAATGACCTTCACTTTATCATCTTGCTCCACCTTGTAAGTGCAGAGATGACAGGCATGTGCCACCATGCCTAGCCAGACTTGCATTTTCATATCTGGGAAGGCATTGTGTGCTCAGGTGACCCTGGGGCTGGTGGCATGGAGGACATAGCTTATCTATGAACTAATGAACAGGCAAACCTCTGTCAGGGAACAGAGTGAGGCATGACTGGGCAGGGCAGGAAGTGCCTTTCCCAGCAGATAACGTGATTCTGGAAGAAGGTAGCAGCTCCACCGGAAAGGGCTCAGGGCCTGGCCAGTGTCTTTAATGGCACAGCCTTCCTGCCAGCCCAGCCTTGACATAAGCAAGAGAAGATTCTAGAACTCAAAGCAGGGGAACACATAGTGAAGCTTGGCTAAAAAGCAGACTTCTTCAGCTAGGTTTGTAGCTATTGGCACAGTGCTTGCCAGGCATACAAGGATCTTCAGGTTTCAGCCCCTGCACCTCATAAACCAGGTGGTGGTGTCCCAGCTCCCAGGAGGGGGGGCAGGAGGATTAGAGCTCAAGGTCATCGTTGGCTACACATGAGTTTGAGGCCAGGCTAGGCTACACGAAAGCCTGCCTCAATTAATTAATTAATTAACTAATTAATTAATTAATTAAGGACCTGATTAGATAGCTCAGTGGTTGTGAGTGTTCGCTGCTCTAGCAGAGGACCTGAGTTTGATTCCCAGCACCCAAATGGCAAATACCACTTGTAACTCATTCCAACTCTATAGGCTTTCACATCCTCCTCCAAGTGCACCACACACTTGAACACAAATAAAAATAAAGAAATAAAAGCTGGGTGTGATGGTGCACATCTTTAGTCCCAGCACTGGGAAGCAGGCAGATCTCTGTGAGTTTGAGGCCAGCCTGGTCTACATAGTGAGTCCCAAGACAGCCAGGGCTCAGCAAGTGTTCTTAACTACTAAGCCATGTGCTCCGCGTCACTATGATATTTTTATAACACACATGATGTTCTTTGATCATATTCACCCCTCTAGTCTCCTCCCACTCCCTCTGTTCCCTCTCTCTTTCCAACCAGCCCCTTTTACTCTGTGTGTTTTCCCTCTGTAGACCAAGCCGGCCTCATTCACAGAGCTCCGCCTGCCTCTGCCTCCCAAATGATGGGATTAAAGGTGTGTGCCACCATCGCCCGGCCCATGTATTTTCCGGTTTATGTATTTTTGTGTGTGTGTGAGAGAGAGACATATACAGTGAGTGGTGGGGGGTGAGGAGTGAGGGCTGTGGGCTCCTTACCAGTGGCCACATCACTGAGGAAAATCTCTCCCTCCCCAGCAATGGTTGCTACCTGTCAATCCTTAGAGAGGGGCAGGGCCTGGCGAGTACCCCCTATCCACATAAATACTTTTGGGGGGGTGTGCTCATGTGTACATTTGTAGAGACCACAGGTTGTCACCTGGTGTTTCCCTCTGTTCCGCTTTCGTAAGATTTTAAAAATACATTTACTCTTGCATTGTGTGTGTGCGGACAGGCCACGGAAGTGAGTTCACGCCTTTTAGAGTTTGACTTTGGAGCATGGTGCTCAGGGCATCAGGCTTGGCAGCAGTGCCTTTGCTTGCTGAGCTCTCCAGCTCTCCAGCATATTTCCCGAGGCACTGTCTGTCCCTAAGCCTGGTACAGTTTTTACCCTCAGCTTTTATGTGGGTACTGGGGACTGGAACTCAGGTTTTTATGCTTCAGGCCAAGGCTTTTACCCACTAAGCCGTTTCTCCGGGACTCCCCATCTCCCACCCCACCCCACCCCTGACACATCTGTATCTTTTTAGATTCATTTTTTTGTTTGTTTGTTTGTTTGTTTTTGGAAACAGGGTTTCTCTGTGTAGCTTTGCGCCTTTCCTGGAACTCACTTGGTAGCCCAGGCTGGCCTCAAACTCACAGAGATCCGCCTGCCTCTGCCTCCCGAGTGCTGGGATTAAAGGCATGGGCCACCACCGCCCGGCATCATTTTTTATTTTATGTGTATGGGTATTTTGCCTGAACAAATTTCTGTGCCACATGGATTCTTAGTGCCCACAGGAGTCAGAGGAGAGTATTGGGTCCTCTAGACCTGGAGTTGTGGATGGTTGTGAGCCACTGTGAGGTGCTGGGAAAGGGTCCTCTGCAGAAGCAGCCAGTGCCCAGTGAAATACAGTGTAGCAGGACTAAGAGCTGGCTCAGTGTAAGAGCACTGGCTGCTCTTGCAGAGGACCCTTCTTTTCCAGCACCCACATGGTGGCTCACAACCAGGGGACCTGGTTCTCTTTTCTGACCTCTGCAGGCACCAAGCTCATGCATTGTACACAGACATAATGCTTGCTGGCAAGACACTCATGTAAAATAAAGTGAATAGATTTAATGTCAAAATTTTGGGCCAGGCAGTGATGGTGCACACTTTAACCTCTAATCTCAATACTTGGGAGGCAGAGGCAGGCGGATCTCTGGGAGTTCAAGACTAGCCTGGTCTAAAGAGCAAGTTCTAGGACATCCAGGCTACACAGAGAAACTCTGTTTTGGGGAGGGGAGGGAAATAAAAACAAAACACCAACAGAAAATTGTTTAAATATATACTTTTTAGCTTTGTCCAAGGATAAGAGTATCCCTGCTTTGCTAGGGAGGAACAATATGCAGTTTTGTTACCCGTGTGAATTAGCCAAGAGGGAACAGTGTGGGAGGTGAAACTAGAGGTGTGGACGAGACCCCAGGGTGAGGCATTCCTTTCATCCATCCCAGCACCAAGATCATGGCAGCAGTTAGGAGATAGAGGGTTACAGATGTGCTGGGTCTGTAGCTAGAGACAGCATCTGGAGGGAGAGAAAAATACTCACCTCTCCCGGTACAGGAAGTGAGGGTAAGGGATTTGTTTATTCATTTGTTCATTTTCTGAAACAGGTTCTCTCTGCTTAACCCAGGGTGTCCTGGAGCTCAACATGTAACCAGGCTAGCCTGAACTCACAGAGATCTGACTGTCTCCAGTTCCTGAATGCTGAGGTTAAGTGGCATGCGCCACTATGCCCAGCTTTTAATTGATTATTATTTTTTTCTTTTGAGCTGAGGATCGAACCCAGGACCTTAGCACTTGCTAGGCAAGCACTCTACCACTGAGCTAAATCCTCAACCCTTAACTGATTAATTTATTATTAACTTTTTGAGGGAAGCTCAGGCTGGTCTAGAATTCACTCTGCAGCCTCAACTGGCCTCAATTTTACCATCCTCCTGACTCTGTTACCCGAGTGCTGGGATCATCAACCACCTGGCCCTTTCCTCTATCTTTCTCTCTTCATACCTTCATTGCATGGGCACTGCCCCCAAATCCTTGTCAGAAGGACTTGTCTGAGCGGCTGAGATTTCCATTTTGTAGGCCAGGCCCAGACTTCTGGGAAGGCAGGGGCTGTGTGGGCGAGGCCTTGGACACTGGAGCCCTTGACTTAGCCAGTGTTAGGAGTTGTGGGGGCTGGGTGTCACTTGATGTCCTGGCAAACGCTTTATGACAGGCTGCCTGTGTGGGTTCCCTTATCTCCCCCACACTGTGCTTGGGTGGATGAGCCCTCATGCCCAGCCCGGCAGGACCTTCCACACTGTTCTCTCAGTCCAGCCTCCTCCTCTTCCCCGCCACCATTGCCTCTCCCTGAGTCTTGGCCTGGTCTCTTTTGCTCTTAACCTCATACAGAAGATTAGGTAGATTATACAAAATGAGGACTAGGTTCCAGTTAATTCCAGGGTCACGGGCTTCATCTGAAGAAACCCAGGAGTCGGGGAGCCACACATGTGTGCTGTTTTTGTTCTTGCCGTGACTAGGGATGGAACCCAGGGCCACTGCCGTGGGGGGCAAATGCGCTCCCTTGGAGCCATGCCTTCGACTGCCCACTGGGGGGTTCTCAGCAGGCGTTCCACCACTGACCCACACTCCCATACCTTTCTGAGGGATTGTCTTAGGCTTACTGTTGCTGTAATGAAACACCATGACCAAAAGCAACTTGGAGAGGAAAGGGTTTATTTGGTTTGCATATCTTGAATCACAGTCCACTGACAAGCTAGCTTCAGGAACTAAATGAAGAAGGAACTCAAAACAGGCAGGAACCTGGAGGCAGGAGCTGATGCAGAGGCCATGGAGGGTGCTGCTTGCTGGCTTGTACCTCATGACTTGCTCAGCCTGGGATCACCAGCCCAGGGGTGTCCCCACCCACAATGGGCTAGACCCTCCCCCATCAATCACTAGTTAAGAAAATGCCCTACAGCCAGATCTTACAGAGTCTGTATTAAGATTCTCTAGAGTCTAGAGTAACAGAATTTCCAGAATGAACTTCTCTATATGTGTAGAAGGGGATTCATTGGAATGACTTAACAGGCTGTGTGCTCCAGCTAATCCAACAATGACTGTCAGTGAAGGGAAAGTCTAAGAATCCAGTACTTGCTCAGTCCACGAGGTTGGATGTCTCAGCTGGCCTTCAGTATACACTGGAATCCCAAAGAAGTAGGCTCCGATGCCTATGGAGGAGTGGACTTTCCAGCATGGTAAGATCAAACAATGGAAGAGCAAGCTCTTCCTTCTTCTAGGTCCATAGGTATCCAGCAGAACTCATGATCCAGGTTAGATTTGGGTTAAAGGTGTGTCTTCCTGCCTCAAAGATCTGAATTAGAAGTGCATCTTCCAGCCGGATGGCAGTGGCGCACACCTTTTATCCCAGCACTCAGGAGGCAGAGCCAGGCGGATCTCTGTGAGTTTGAGGCCAGCCTGGTCAACAGATAAAGATCCAGGACAGGCACCAAAACTACACAGAGAAACCCTCTCTCTAAAAACCAGAAGAAAAAAAAAAGTGTGGGCATATACCCAAGGAATGCTCAATAGTACCACAAACATACATGCTCAACTATGTTCATAGCAGCACTATTTGAAATAGCCAGAACCTGGAAACAACCTAGATGCCCATCAACTGAAGAATGGATTAAGAAAATGTGGTACATATACACAATGGAGTACTACTCAGCAGAGAAAAACAATGACATCATGAAATTTGCAGGCAAATGGGTGGAACTAGAAAATATCATCCTGAGTGAGGTAATCCAAACCCAGAAGGACAAACATGGTATGTACTCACTCATAAGTGGATTCTAGATATAAAGCAAAGAACAATCAGACTGCAATCCACAGAACCAGGGAGGCTACCTAGCAGGGGGGACCCTAGGATGACTGTGGCTTATAATAAGTTTTGGTTTTACTCAATTACTGAGCAAGCCTCAGTGAAACATTTCACTATTAAGATAAGAATTTATACTCTATCGAGCTGATAATAGAAAAATAAATTAATTAATTTTAAAAAGTACATCTTCTTACTTAAAATAAAGCAGAAGATTCCTCACAGGTATACCCTCTATTTTTGGGTTTTAGTTCCAGATGTAGTTAAGTCGACAACCAAGAATAGCCATCAGAGAGGCATTTTCTCACTTGGGGTCCCTCTTAGATGACTCTAGCTGGGTCAAGTTGTCATGAAACTAGCCTGCACAGGGGTATCAGGCAGATGCTCTACCAGGAGCCGCATCCCCAGCCCTCAATGGTGGATTCTAGGCAAAGTTCTACAGCTGAGTAGTCATGTGCTTGCTCTCTCTCTCTCTCTCTCTCTCTCTCTCTCTCTCTGTCTCTCTGTCTCTCTGTCTCTGTCTGTCTCTCTGTCTCTCTGTCTCTCTGTCTCTCTGTCTCGCTCTCTCTGTCTCTCTGTCTCTCTGTCTCTCTGTCTCGCTCTCTCTGTCTCTCTGTCTCTCTGTCTGTCTCTCTCTCTCTCTTTCTCTCTCTCTGTCTCTCTCTGTCTCTCTCTGTCTCTCTGTCTCTCTCTCTGTCTCTGTCTCTCTCTCTGTGTGGAGACAGGGTCTCACTAAGCTGGCAAAGCTGACCTTTTTTGGGGTGGGGTACAAGGAGAAATCATTTTTTTGGATCACAGTTGACGTCCATCCCATGGGGAGGGTGAGACAGCGGAACCTGAGGTGGTCACAGGGCAGCCACTGTGCGGGGAGAGAATGGTGACCGCGTGAGGAGTGGCCTTGCCCTCTTCCGTGCTTGAACTTGTCGTGCTCCAGTGTCCTCATAGCAAGGGTGACAGTCCTGTGCCACCAGCAGACCCAGCTCTATTTTCAAGCCACTAGGGCTCAACCCAGAGGCACACTTCACTTTTCCTAATCACCTCCCAAAGGCCCAACTGTTTGCACTCAGTCATTATCTTAACACCTCCCAGTGGGGCTGGAGCTGCAGATGCACAGGCTGCATTCAAACCCCACACGCAGGAGCTACCAGAGAATTGCCAGACTAGACACTAACGGCCTCTCTGTCAATCCAATCTATGTCACTCACCAGCCGTGTGGATAAACCAAATGGCCTCAGTTTACCTCCCCACCAAGTGGAATCATACTTACATTGGCTTGCCTTCCTTCCTTCCTTCCTTCTTTCCTTCCTTCCTTCCTTCCTTCCTTCCTTCCTTCCTTCCTTCCTTCCTTCTTTCAGGCTGGCCTCGAACTACAGAGATTCACCTGCTTCTGCCTCCCAAGTACTGGATTAAAGGCGTGTGCCCCCACTGCCTGGCTACATTAGCCTTTTCTATTTTCATTTTATTTACCACTCTACCCTGTGTGTGTGTATGTGTGTGTGTGTGTGTGTGTGTGTGTGTGTGTGTGTGTGTGTGTGTGTGTGTGTGTGTGTGTGTATGTGTGTGTGTGTGTGTGTGTGTGTGTGTGTGTGTGTGTATGTGTGTGTGTATGTGTGTGTGTGTGTGTGTGTGTGTGTGTGTGTGTGAAGGAGAGAGAGAGAGGAAGACGGAGGGAGGGAGAGGAAGAGAGCAGCATCTAGCAAGCATCTGCGTGAGCAAGAGCTAGTGAGCAGCAAGCACCAGAGGAGGCCAGAGGTGTTTGATCCCCTGGAGCCAGAGCTACCGGAAGGAACTCAGATCCTCTGTAAGAGCAGTATGAGCTCTTACCTACTGAACCATGTTTCTAGTCTCCTTGTGGTTTTGCTATGACAAAGTCTCATGTGCTCAGGCAGCTTTTGAAAAAATTGTATCTTGCCTGGTATGGTGGGGCATGACTTTTAATCCCAGCAGAGACAAGTGGTTCTCTGTGAGTTCTAGGCCAGCTGGTCCACAGAGTGAGTTCCAGAACAGCCAGGGCCATGTAAAGAGACCCTGTTCTCAACAGAAAAAAAAGAATTATTTATTGTGTACACGTTTGTGCCTTGAGTTTCAAGGCTAAGGCGGAGTGCAACCTGCAGGATTCTGCTCTGGGCCATCTCACCAGGCCAAGGGTGGCCCCAATCCATTCTGTTTTCTTTCTTTCTTCCTTTCTTTTGGGGGGGAGTGTTTCGAGACAGGGTTTCTCTGTAGCTTTTGGAGCCTGTCCTGGACTAGCTCTGTAGCCCAGGCTGGCCTCAAACTCACAGAGATCCACTCTGCCTCCTGAGTGCTGGGATTATGGCGTGCACCACCACTGCCCAGCCATACTGTTTTCTTTTTGTGTGTGGTGTGAGCATGTGAGCATAGAGTACTGAGGGCAACCCTGTTTTTCTCTATTACTCTCTACCCTTTTCCTTAAGTCAGGGTCTCTCATCTTACTTGATGGTTAAGCTGGTCAATCAATGAGCTCCCAGAATCCACCTGTCCCACTCCAGTGATGGCTGAGGTGACAGGCATGCACCTTTCTTTTTCCTTCCTTCTTCCTTCCTTCCTTCCTTCCTTCCTTCCTCCTTCCTTCCTTCCTTCTTCCTTCCTTCCTTCCTTCCTCCTTCCTTCTTCCTTCCTTCCTTCCTTCCTTCTTCCTTCCTTCTTCCTTCCTCCTTCCTCCTTCCTTCCTTCCTTCTTCCTTCCTTCCTTCCTTCCTTCCTTCCTTCCTTCCTTCCTCCTTCCTTCCTTCTTCCTTTCTCCTTCTTTCCTTCCTTCCTTCCTTCCTTCCTTCCTTCTTCCTTTCTTCCTTCCTTCCTTCCTTCTTTCCTTCTTCCTTCTTCTTTCTTTTTTTAAGGGTATCATATGTAATCCTGGCTGGCCAGGAACTTACTGAGATTAATGGTATGTGTCACCATGCTTAGCATATGCCTGATGTATAACACTATTTCCTGGGGACAGGAAACACACTACTCACCCCAGATAGGGAGCCCACACAGACTAACTTGTCAAGCCAATGAGGGTTTTTGTTGTTGTTGTTGTTTTGGTTTGGTTTTTGGTTTCTCGAGACAGGGTTTCTCTATGTAGCTTTTAGAGCCTGTCCTGGATCTCGCTCTGTAGACCAGGCTGGCCTCGAACTCACAGAGATCTGCCTGGCTCTGCCTCCTGAGTGCTGGGATTACAGGCGTGCGCCACCACCGCCCGGCCCAGTGAGTTTTGTTGGGGTTACCTACAGGAATATGGGTGAGGGGTCACTCACAGGAGCGAAAACGACTCCAAGGCAGCTGCATCCCCAAGGCCCACCCCAGCGTGGGTGACAGCTCACACAGCTGGGGACCTGAGCACACTGCACAGCCTGCAGGCAGCTGCACAGGCTGGAGAGTGTCTTCCAAGGTGCCTCAGTGGGTCTAAACCTCTCCCAGACAGCTTTTTGTCTGTTTGTAGCTTTCCTCTGATGGGCACCACCTTTGTGGCTCAGCTTCACCCCCTCTTAGAGGCCCTCAGCTTTTACTGTTTACTCTGGCAGGGAGGGGGGGGTCATCAGTCTCAGTGAGCTTTTGAAGCTGCTTGCTTTTTGTTTCCCTCCTTGTTTAAGGAGCTTCCCTACAGGATAGATGTTTTCATCTATGTGTGGCAGAGGAGACTGCTACATACAAGGCCTCCATCCATCAGTCTGGTGTGTGTGTGTGTGTGTGTGTGTGTGTGTGTGTGTGTGTGTCCGTGTCCGTGTCCGTGTCCCACCAAGGGTTTCTCTGTGTAGCCCTGACTGTCCTAGAACTCCCTCTGTAGACCAGGCTGGCCTGGAACTCAGGGGTCCTCCTGCCTCTACCTCCTGAGAACTGGGAATAAAGGCGTGCGCGCCACCACACCCAGCTGAGTGCCTCACTTCTTAAATGGATTCTTAGAATTCAATCTGGGGTCTCCATGGTTGTGTATTGAGTGCCCTTACCCGTTTATCTGTCGCCCCAGCCAATGACCTTGAACTTTCTATTCTCTGTTTCCCAGGGGCTGAGATTATTCAACCCCGGGAGTAGAGCAGGACTTCCTGCCTCCTAGGCAGGTGCTTTGGCCACTTCCTTCTCTCTCTGCTTTCTGACTTTCTGTTCTTACCATCTGGCATTGTGGTTGCAAAGACCCAGCCCTTTCCCGTCCTGTAAGTATTGGATCAGCCTCTATGATCAGAAACGGTTAGCTTTTGCGGCTTCCTACCTTTCTCATCCCCAAGCAGCTGAGTTTAATGAGAGCTACTGGAGCGCATCCGATGGGAACATTCTCGTTTCTTTCCTGAGAGGCCTCAGTGTCAGGCCTGAGCCAAGCCCATTCTGGATGCCTTCTCTAGTTTAAATAGAGTTTACATTCATTTATTATGTGTGGGGGCTGCAGGCAACCGCGCTCACTTCATAGCATGCACACAGAGGTCAGAGGTCAGGAAAACTTGCAGGACTCAGTTCTTTGCCTTCAGCATGTTGGGCCTGGGGATGGAACTCAAGTCATCAGTCTTGGCGGCAAGCCCCTCTACTTCTGAGCCATTTCACCCCTCCTGCGTTCTAAATTCTGTCTGAAGGTTAACCCGAGTTCCATCTTTCTCTGAGAGAGAACTGTCCGCTGCTAGACAATAGACTCCATTGGCTCTCCCTGGATAGGTCTTTTCTTCTTGCTCAGCCATTCTCTGTGGCTCCCGCTTGCCATCAATCCTGAGTTGGGGGTGGACACTTAGAGCTGGCAGGGATGGGTTTCCCGTGGGAAGTGGATCGAAAGGTGTCAGCAGTGTCTCTCCACTGGCTGTCCCTCCTCCAGGCATCCCAGTCGACACTGGAAACATCTAGTGCTTCTTAGCTCGCCTCCCACCTGCCCTTCCAGCCTTCCTGTCAGAGACGCCGTTTCCTGGAGCTTCTTCACACTTCTAGTTGTTTTTTTTAAACCTGAGCTGAGCTGAGGACTGAACCCTGGGCCTTATGCTTGCTAGGCAAGTGCTCTACCACTGAGCTAAATCCCCAACCCCAGTTTGAGGTTTTATATATTTGTGTGATTAATTCCTGTGGAATTTGTCTGCCTCTGAGTCAGGGCTATTTTCTCCCACTTACATATCAAGCACACCGACTTAGACATTTTTGCGTTATCTGTGGACTGAAAAATCGTAGCTGAGGCTCACCCTCAATTTACGATGTAGCTGAGGCCAGCATGAACTCCAGGTCGTCATCATCTTCTCCTCTTCCTCCTCCTCCTCCTCTTCCTCCTCCTCCTCCCCTCCTCCTTCTTCTTCTTCTTCTTCTTCTTCTTCTTCTTCTTCTTCTTCTTCTTCTTCTTCTTCTTCTTCCCCAGTTTTTGGAGACAGAGTTTCTCTGTGTGGCCTGTAGCCTTGGCTTTTCTGGCCTAGAACTCAGAGATCCACCTGCCTCTCCTCCTGAGTGCTGGGATTGAAGGGGTTCACCACCACTGCCCAGCGAGGGCACCTTCTTAATGCTGTGTCACAGGTGTGTGACACCAGGCCAACTTTAAATTCTTGGTTTGGTTTGCCTTCTGTTTTTTGACAGTGTCTCACTGTGTAACACTGACAGGCTTAGAACTTGCTATGTAGACCAGGTTGGCCTGGAACTCATAGAGGTCCACTTGTCTCTGCCTCCAGAGTGCTGGGATTAAAAGTGTGCCACAGTGGCCTGCTCAAAGTTTTAAAATGCTTAAAAATATTTATTTACTTTTATTTTATGTGTATGCCCAAGTACCTGCAAGTATATATGTTTACCGTGTACCTGGTGCCCTTAAAGGTAGGAAGAGGGGTGTGTGTGGAGTTTCAGGAGGAGCTGTCTTGTGGGTGCTGGGAACTGAACTCCAGTCCTCAGCAAGGACAGCAAGCACTTTCCACCCCTGAGCCATCTCTCCAGCCCCAAGTATTTAATTTGCTTCAGCCAGGGTTTAGCTATGTAACCCAGGGTGGCCTCAACTCAAGGCAATCCTGCTTTAGCCTCTCAAGTGCTGGGGTGACAGGACACCAAGCCCAGAATTTAGGGGAAAGAGGTTCCTGGGGATTGAACTTGGGGCTTTACCGAAATCAGACTACTAAGCACTCTATCTCGAATAAAGGAACTGGATATGAAGCAAGACTCCTTGGGCTCAGCTCAGAGCCCAACACCAAAGGAGTGGCCATCACCCTGCCGGGTCAGGTTGAGAGATAGAGGTTTGCAAACGACCTTGACAAGAATGAGATGAGCTGAGGCCTTGGTGAAAAGTAGCAGGGGTCAGGTGAGCCCACGGGAGGGAGCCATTTGAGGGCTGCTGTGAGGATGTGGTGGTTGGGGACTGTCTAGCTTGGAACAGAAGCAGCTTGTTGCCTGGGACCAACCTGCTCTGTCCACTGCTAAATCTAGGTGAGGGCTGCTCTGGAGGCCTGGTGAGCTCTGGAGGCCTGGGGAGGGGCTTCAAGAAACACAGGGTTTCTTTGAGAGTTCTGGTCAGCCTGGGTCAGCTTGGAGCTTTTAGCTCCGCCTGTTTGCTGAAGCCTGTGGTTTGGGGTCAGGCAAGGCTTCCTTACAGGGAGCCAGAGGAGGGGAGGTGGCCTTTCCCTAGGGACAACTGATTAGAGAGCAGAGCCCAGCTGGGTGTGCTAGACTCTGAGGTGGCAGCTGCAGGTATTAATAGTTTTTGTGTGTGAGTGTTCAGCTAGAACTCATGCCTTCCACATGTTAGGCTCTACCACTGAGCCACGCCCCCAGTCCCTCACGGGGGGGTGGGGGGTGGGGGGTGGGGAGGTGGGGGTGTGTTAGGCAGGGGCTTTACCACTGAGTCTCTCCCCAGCCCCTCACTGGGGCATTCTAGGCAGGGGCTCTACCACTGAGTCTGCCTCAGTGTGGTTTGATAGTTGTTTTGGATGTGCACAGTAGTGATGAGGGTACAGACAGGGACTCTCACCATGCGTGTTGGGTGCCTTCATAGTACACACCTATGACGTCGTACACATTACACCAACTGTATACCCTGCTTCTTTGTGCTTTGCTGCTGCTGCTTCTTCTTCTTCTTCTTCTTCTTCTTCTTCTTCTTCTTCTTCTTCTTCTTCTTCTTCCCCTCCTCCTCCTCCTCCTCCTCCTCCTCCTCCTCCTCCTCCTTCTTCTTCCGAGACAGGGTTTCTCTATGTAACCCTGCCTGTCCTGAAACTAGCTCTGTAGACCAGGCTGATGTCAAACTCACAGAGATCTGCCTGCCTCTGCCCCCCCGAGTGCTGGGATTAAAGGTGTGCATCAGCACTTGGATACCCTGCTTCTTCAGTATACTTCCTGGTTGATTAAATACCCTTATGGAAATGCACACTATATACCTGCATGCCTGCTGTGCAATGGGACCCCAACTGTGCCCACACTGGCACCTGCTGTTGACCCCACTGTGACTGAGCGCCTGGCGGCTCCTCTTTTGCACCCGGGACCTCTAGTACTGGCTGCAGGCCCCTGCCTCCTGTGCTGATCCCAGAGCCAGGACTGGCATTTTCTGCGGCTGCTGTGTGAATCTCAGACTAGTCTTGAACCTCATCTTTTTTAAAATTTTTTTATTTATTTTCATTTTATGTGCATCCGTGTTTTGCCTGCATGTATACCTGAGTGAGGACATCAGGTCCCCTGAAACTGGAGTTACAGACAGCTGCCCTGTGGGTGCTGGGAAGTGAACCTGGATCCTCTGGAAGAGCAGCTAGTGCTCTTAACCTCTGAGCCAAATCTCCAATCCTTGCACTTGATTTTACATGTGGTCTAGCCAGATTTTTCTTGTTTTGAAAGAGATTGGAGAGACTGACCTCTTACAGCATCTATAGACGAGCAAAAATTATCCACCCACATAAATAGAATTATTTTTTTCCTGAGGCAGGGTCTCACTATGTAGCTCTGGCTGTCCTGGAACTCTCTTTGTAGACCAGGCTGGCCTCAAACTCACAGAGATTTAAAAAAAAAAGAAGAAGAAAATCCAGGTATAATGGTGTGTGCCTCTCACCCCAGCATTCTGGGGGCCAAAGCAGGAGAACCCTTAAGAGTTAGAGGCTAGTCAGACATGCATGGTGAGACCCTGCATCAAAACACACACACACACACACACACACACACACACACACACACACACACACACACACGGCTAGAAACAGGGTGGCGCAGGGCTTGCTGCTCTCTGAAAGGACCTGGGCTGCGTTTTCAGTACTCACATGGTGGGTGCCTCACAACAGTCTGTAACTCCAATTCCTGGCCATCGGATGCCCTCTTCTGACTTCAGTGGGACCACGGATGCACACAGGGCACATACGTGCAAACAGGGAAAACACTCACACACATCCAACGAAATAAATTAAAGTCAATTCAGACTTTTAAAGGGATTGGAGTTGAACAGCTTAGCAATGCAATTGTCAGGATAGCGAGTTCCGGCGGTCTACACTGTGAGATAGTGAGTTCCAGCCCGGTCTACACTGTGAGATAGTGAGTTCCAGCCTGGTCTACACTGTGAGATAGTGAGTTCCAGCCTGGTCTACACTGTGAGATAGTGAGTTCCAGCCTGGTCTACACTGTGAGATAGTTCCAGCCTGGTCTACACTGTGAGATAGTTCCAGCCTGGTCTACACTGTGAGATAGTGAGTTCCAGGCCAGCCTGTGCTAACCAGGAAGATTTTTGTCAAAACAAAACAAAACAAACAAAGAAAACATCTAATCTAGAACAGGGGGTGGGGTTGTAGCTCAGTTCATTAGGTGCTTGCCTAGTAGGTGGGCAGCTCTAGGTTCCATCCCCACCTCTGAATAAACTGCATGATCTAATCCTAGCACTGGGGAGGGGAGGCAGAAGGGTGAATAGTTTAAGATTGCGCTTGCCTGAACAGTGAGTTGTATGCCCGCCTAAACTACATAAGACTCTCTCTAAAAAATAATTAAAAAACGCCAATAGACCCCGCCCCATTCCATCCATTTATTTGAGTTTTAGCCCAAATATTTTCTCTTTGGTTGCTTATTTTTTGTTGTTATTTTGTTTTGTTTTCCGAAACAAGGTTTCTCTGTGTAGTTTTGGAGCCTGTCCTAGAACTCGCTGGGTAGACCAGGCTGGCCTCAAACTCAGAATGCTGGGATTAAGGGCGTGCGCCCCACTGCCCAGATATCTGCCTGCTTTCTTTCCTCCCTGTGCCTCAGTTTCCAGCTTGCATGGTGGAGCAGTCAGGATGATCTTCTAGGGTTGAGGAGTGTCCCTAGACGCATGGTCGCGTGGGTGGGTGGATGGAGGATGAGGCCAGAGCCTGGAGGAGCCACCTCAGGCTCCTGGGTGGGGGCTGGGTGAAGGTGGGGGCAGGGAGGGCTAAATCCGGCCTTCCAGTGAGTGGCAGGAGCAGCTGCGGCCCCGCCCGGCCCGGCCCGGCTCCCTGGGTCGGTCCCCCCCCCCCCCCCCCCACTTGGTTATTTGGCTGGGGCCTGTCGGACCGGTTTGGGCCGTCTCGCCTGCCACTCTGCTTGGAGGAGCTGCTGCGGGTGGCGGCTGTGTCCGGGAGGGCACGGACCGTCAGGGCTCCGTCGGGGCCGCACCGCAGGGATGGGGAAGGATTCGCAGCATTACTATGGGAAGCACGGTATGCGAGCCCTCCTTGTGCACCCTGGGGAGAGCAGTGGGGACCTTAGACTGTCAGGGAAGGTTGCAAAAGGGAGGGGGAGTAATTGCACTTGAATCAAACACCCCTCACCCCACCCCTGGCCCCGGACGTCCCATGTTAGCTCCCACAGCTGCCTCAGACACCGGTCCACTCTCCTGGGCCTGCACCCATCCCCAGAACACCTGCACCTCTCTGCAGTGGACTTCGCGTTTTTTGCTCTGATCCTTGTTAGGTCTTCAGGCATTTTCCCTGGGACAGCAAGCTGATCCATCAGCTGGGCACCCCCGGGGACTCTAGTCCCTGCTGTGGTCTCTGATGACCTCAGAGTGTGAGTGTAGTCCCCTGGAGGTAGGATGCAGATACAACTCAGCGCTCCTTATGGCTTGGGGACCCTGTATCCCAGCTTCCTTGCCTATGTCTTCTCACCAACCCTGCTTAATCCTGTTGACTTTCAGGGACGCCTCAGAAATACGACCCCACCTTCAAAGGACCCATTTACAACAGGTAGGAGGCCTTACCTTCCTGGGGAAGAGGGGAAAGAATGGGAGAGTGTCTGTGTCCCAGCGTTCTCCAGCAAAGCAGGGTAAACCATTGCGATGTGAGTCAAAACCTAATTTCCTTAAGGTTCTAGACTCCTCCCAGTGGAGCTGGGAACCGGATTGAGCCTCACACACCGGAGGCTTGCATTGTGCCCCTGCCCTTGCCTGGATCCTTTTCTTTTCTTTTTTTTACATTTGTGTGTGTGTGTGTGTGTGTGTGTGTGTGTGTGTGTGTGTGTGTAGTATGTATGGGTGCGGTGTGCGTGTGTCGCTGTGCGTGTGTGGAGGTTGGAGGACAACCTGCATGAGTTTGTTTTCTCCTTCTTTCACGTGGGTCCCAAGGATCCAAAACAGTTTGCCCCATCTGCTGACCCATCACCCTGACCCCTCCTCTCTATGCCTCAGTACTAAGCAAGGGCTCTACCACTGGCTGCTGATCCCACCCCTACTTTTTGTTTGTTTAGTTTTGTGGGGTCTTTTGTTTTTGAGACAGGGTCTTTCTTTGTAGTTCTGGCCATCCTGGAACCCTGTATATAGACCAGGCTGGCCTCGAACTCACAGAGATCCACTTGTCTCTACATGAGCCTTGTACGCATAAACAAAATTTTACTTGTGTGGGATGTGGCTTCCCAGTCCTGTGATCCCAGCTACTTAAGGAACAAGAGGATCAAAAGTTCAAGGCCTTGGGGGGGCGGGTAGTACAATCATAATATATTGCATGGAATTCTCAAATTATTAATACAAATATTTTAAAAAGACAGTCCTTGCCCAGTGGTGATGGCGCACGCCTTTAATCCCAGCACTCAGGAGGCAGAGGTAGGTGGATCTCTGTGAGTTCGAGGCCAGCCTGGGCTACAGAGAGAGTTATAGGACAGGCTCCAAAGCTACAGAGAGACCCTGTCTCAGAAAAAAAAGAGTCCTGAGCCTGGTCTACAGAGCAAGTTCCTGAACAGGCAGGGCTACACAGAGAAAGCCGGTCAGAGTCCTGGGTTAAAGGCATGTGCTGCTACACCCAGCTTCTACCTAAATTTTTTTAGATTTAATTTTATGTGTATGAATGTTTTATGAGTGTCTTGTCTCCATGTGGTGGTTGAAAGAGAGCTCAGATCCCCTGGAACTGTACTTGCGTTTATGTCTTGGTTTGTGTGACTGCCTGGTGTCCAAGGAGGCCAGAATGAGGGGTTGGATCCCCGGGACTAGGAGTCGGCAGGTGGGTGCTGGGAATCAAGCCCAGTGCTCTTAAACCTCAAGCTGTCTCTTAGCCACTCTCTTTTTATTTAGTGACTATTATTTTGTTTCATTTTATTTTTTTGGTTTTTCTTTCTTTCTTTTTTTTTTTTTTTTAAAGGTTTATTTATTCATTACGTATAGATCTCATTATTTATTCATTATGCCAGATCTCATTACAGATGGTTCTGAGCCACCATGTGGGTGCTGAGAATTGAACTCAGGACCTCTGGAAGAGCAGTCAGTGCTCCTAATCCTGAGCCATCTCTCCAGCCCCTTTTTTGGTTTTTCCAGACAGGATCTCTCTATGTAGCCCTGACTGTCCTAGAACTAGCTCTGTAAACCAGACTGGCCTCAAACTCACAGAGATCTGCCTGCCTTTGCCTCCTGAGTACTGGGATTAAAAGTGTACACCACTGCCCAGCTAGCCTGGATGGTCATCTCATTTCAGAGATCCTTTCTCAAAGTTTTAAATGGATTTGTTTTATTTATTTTATGTGTATGTTTGCCTGCATGTATGTCTGTGCATCACATGCATGCTTGCCTGCTGCCTGCCGAGGTCAGAAAAGGATGTCAGATCCCCTGGATCTGGAGTTAGCAATGGTTGTGAACCACCATGTAGATGCTGAGAACTGAACCTGCATCCTCTGGAAGAGCAACAGTGCTTTTTGTTTGTTTTGTTTTGAGACAAGGTTTCTCTGTGTAGCTCTGCCACCACACCCAGCCTGCAACAAGTGGTTTTCACTGCTGATCCATCTCTTCAGCATCTCAGATTTATATAAAAAAATGTGTGTATGTGTGTATATAAATATAAATAAATATACGTGTGTGTGTGTGTGTGTGTGTGTGTTTAAAGCCAGGACTGGAGATGTAGTTTGGTTGGTAGCGTACTTAGCTAGAATGCCAGAAGCCCTGTGTCCACTCCAGCACTGAATTAACTCACTGGGTATGACCAGCCCACCTTATAACCTAAGCACTCAGGAAGCAGAGGCAGGAGGATCAGGAGTTCAAGCTTGACTACATAGCAAGTTTAGGAGAGCCTTGATTGTGTGGGACCCTGTGTTAAATAAGTAAATAAAAAGTTAAAAGGTCAGTAGGGTAGCTTAACAAGTGCAGATGGTTCAGAGCAGGCTAATGATCTACCCCTGGCACCTACAAAGTAGAAAGACAGAAGAGAGAACCAGTTCCCAAAGTTGTCCTCTAACCTAGACACACACACACACACATACACACACACAAAAAAAAATCAGGAAATATAGAAGCAGCAAAATGCATTATGACCTGGGACTGGAGCGATGGCTCAGTCTTTAAGAACACTGGTTGTTCTTTTAGAGGACCCAGGTTCAATTCCCAACACTACATGCAGTTCAGGGGTCCAGATGCCCTCTTCTGGAGTCCACAGGCCCTAGGCGCAAACATGGCTCACAGACAGACTATGCAGGTAAGACACCCATAGACGTAACTAAAAATGCACATAGGCCGGGTGTGGTAGCACACACCTCTAATCCCAGCACTCAGAGGGCAGGGGTAAGTGGATCTCTGTGAGTTTGTGGCCAGTCTGGTCTACAGAGTGAGTTTTAGGCTACCCAGGCTACATGGTGAGACCCCTTTTCAAAAAAGGGAAAAATAAGGCACATGTTCCTTAGCCCACACTTCAGGTTCCTCATGAAAGGATGTGTGTAAGGTCAGATGTGCTGACGCTGCTGTCCTCCCCAGGGGCTGCACAGATGTCATTTGCTGTGTGCTGCTCTTCTTGGCCATTGTAGGCTACGTGGCTGTGGGCATCATAGGTAAGTTCGGAAATGGAGAGGACTCGGGCTCCTCTGGGAGGGGCCAGCACAGTTTCTGGGGTACAGAGTGGTACTGTGGCTGGGAAGGGACAGAGCCTCTGTATCCCTGGGTCTCTCCACAGCCTGGACCCATGGAGACCCTCGGAAGGTGATCTACCCTACTGATAGCCGGGGCGAGTTCTGTGGGCAGAAGGGAACAAAAAATGCGTGAGTTTATTATTTATCCGTGTGCGTGCACTCAAGCCACAAACACCCATGTGGAGGTCAGAGGATCTGTACTTTTCCTCCACTGTATGATTCTCAGGGATGGAACTCAGGTTGGCAGGCTTGGTGCCAGGTGCCCTAACCGTCTGAGCCATCTCTGGGCCTGATAGGTGAGAAGCTTGACCAACTCTGTTCACCTCCTCCAACCCAGGGACAAACCTTTCCTGTTTTACTTCAACATCGTGAAGTGTGCCAGCCCCCTGGTCCTGCTGGAATTTCAGTGTCCCACCCCTCAGGTACCGTGTTCCACCTCTTCCGGTTCCTTTCCATGTTTCCCATAGCCCTCTCCTCGTGAACATTGGGGACCTCTGTCCTGGATGGGGTCTCAGTGTCCTGATTCCCCTTCATTCCACTCTCCCAGATCTGCGTCAAGCAATGCCCAGATCGCTTTCTCACCTTCCTGAAGGCACGCAACTCTCCTAACTTTGACTATTACAAGCAGTTCTGCGTGCCTGGCTTCCAGAACAATAAAGTGAGCAGAAAGACCCCTTCGGTGCCCAGGGAGGGAACATGGGAGGGGACACAGGAGGGTGCCCTGCTCAGGGATTCACTTCCCATTCTGTCTTCAGGGGGTGGCTGAGGTGCTCCGAGATGGGGAGTGTCCAGCGGTTATCACCCCCAGCAAACCTTGTGAGTATTGGGGATCCCACAGGATCAGGTGACGCTGGGGAATCGGCAAGGGCTGGTGTGATAGTCTCTTCTGGTCCCACAGTGGTCCAGCGGTGCTTCCCAGCCATCCACGCCAACAAAGGGGTCCTCATGGTGGGCAATGAAACGACCTATGAGGACGGACATGGCACCACGAAGAACATCACGGATCTAGTGGAGGGCGCCAAGTGAGAAGGCGACCCTCTCGTAGACGGCGCCTGGCCGTCCTGGGTGGGACTGGAACTGGCTTCTCTGGGTATGACTTGAGTCTCTTCCGCCCCTAGGAAGGCCAACATGGTTCTAGAGGCCCGGCATCTCGCCATGAAGATATTTGAAGATTACACTGTATCCTGGTACTGGATTGTGATGTGAGTTGGTTGGAAGGAAGGTGTTTACCCCCTGGCTACCACATCTGTGAGCCTAAGGATGGCGTCACTCAAGCTCCTCTTATTCCCCAGAGGTTTGGTCATCGCCATGGTGCTGAGTCTCCTGTTCATCATCCTGCTGCGATTCTTGGCAGGCATTATGGTCTGGGTGATGATTGTCATGGTGATCCTGGTACTCGGCTATGGTATGTCCCCCTTCCTCCTACTCCTCCCTGTCTAAGGTCTGGAAAGTGCCAATGCCCTTTGCCCTGGTGATGGCTCATCAGAAATGTCATCTTAAGCCTTCAGATGTTTTTCACTGTTTAACTGGCATGCTTGTGAAAATGTTCACGCTACTGTTCCTCCTACAATAGTGCTGCTGCTGGAGGGACTTGGAGGCAACCAGAGCCCATCAAGAGGGCTTGCTGGGGCCTAGCTGGTAACTCAGGTGCTTGCCTATGTCCCACCAGTGAGGAGCTGGTGCCCTGGCTCAGTGTGACAGTGTCAGCATATGCAAGGTCCCCTACCACAAAAAAAGAGAAAAGAAAAAAATTTCCCTCTGAACTTGGAGGACCAGGGCCTGGACTGGTATTTTAATCAACAATAAAAAACATCATGAAGACATCCACTTGGTCTAGTGAGTAGGCTTGTGCACTTAGTGCCCACGGTGCTGGGTTCAAATTACCATCTTCCCTGCTTCCTAGCTCTGTCCTTGGGCGCATGACTAAGCCTCCCTATGCATAATTACTTCCACCATCTAGTGGGAATAATTAATGTTTCCTAGCTGGAGACTTAATGAGAAGGTGGTGATGTAGTACGTGACGGTCTTATCAAGAGGAGGGCCGTGCAGGGCGGAGGTCTGGTGAGAAACCAGTGGCTCATGTTCTGATTAAGTTTTCTTCTTTTGTGTTTGTTTGCTTGCTTGTGGGAGTAGTTTTTCAAGACAGGGTTTCTCTGTGTAGCCTGGCTGTCCTGGAACTCAATCTCTAGATCAGGCTGGCTTTGAACTCAGAGATCTGTCTGTCTCTGCCTCTGGAGTGCTGGGATTAAAGGCCAGTGCCACGACTGCCGGGCCCTTCTTTTGTATTTTTATATTACGTTCATTTATTGTGTGTGTCTGTATGCACACATATGTGTGTGGATACACGTGCACCATGACGCTTATATAGAGGTCAGAGGACAAGGTGCAAAAGTGGTTTCTCTCCTTTTACTATGTGGGTACCAGGGATTGAACTCAGGTCATCGGCTCGGCAGCAGGTACCTTCATCCACTGAGCCCTTATTCTGATTTTCTTCCTTTTAAACTCCCTGAAATGATAAATGCTTGGGAACTCAATCTGAAGATCCAGATCCCAAAACATTTGTGTTAGCATGATGGTACATGTCTGTTATCATCTGCCAAGGGAGGCAAAGTCAGGAGAACCATAAACTTGAATATGAATCCTGCCACATAGTAAGAGCTGTCTCAAAAAAAGAAAAAAATTGTTCATGTTAATCATGGTTTGAGCTGTTGTTGGCAATTTAGGTGACTTTATTTTTGTTTTGTATTTTGAGACAGTCTCAGTGTCTATAGCCCTAGATGGCCTGGAGCTAGCTGTGGTGATATATTGTGTACCCTAATAAACTTTGTCTGAAGATCAGAGGACAGAACAAGCCACAGCCACCATCTCTTTACCTCACCAATTCCTCAGCAGATAGGCCTCAGCCGAATAAGCCTCCTCAGCTGAAAAGGCTTTAGTTCCTGTCTCCTCACGCCTTCTATACCTTTCACTGTCTGGCCTCTATGTTTAACTAGTGACTGGCTGTGTCCTCTGATCTTCAGGCAAAGTTTATTAGGGTACACACTATATATTAATTATAACCTTTTATTATTTTAGACAAAAAAAGGGAAATGTGATGATATATTGTGTACTCTAATAAACTTTGCCTGAAGATCAGAGAACAGAACAAGCCACTAGATTAAACATTGATGCCAGGCAGTGGTGACACACACCTTTAATCCTAGCACTCAGGAGGTAGAGATCTGTGTGGATCTCTGTGAGTTCAAGGCCACCCTGGATTACATGAGATTGACTCAGTCTAGGAGAGAAACAGAGCCAGACAGTGGTGGCACACAACTTTAATCCCAGTACTTGGGAGTCACATGCCTTTAATCCCAGAGGTTGAGACAGGAAGTATATGGCAGGGCAGAGAAAGGTATATAAGACTGAAGAGACAGGACTAGAAGCTTTTCAGGCTGAGGAGTCCTAGAAGTAAGAGGTGGCTTGTTCCTTTGTCTCTCTGATCTTTCAGCATTTCCCCCAATTTCTGGCTCTGGGGTTTTATATTAAAAGACCATTTTAAGATTCGTGTTACAGCTAACTCTAAAGATCTGCCTCTCAAGTGTTGGCTTTAAAGGGCTGTGCCACCACACCTCTCTGGCTGCAGGTTGTCATCGGGTGGGAGGGCACCCTAATACCCACTCTTTCGTTCATTCACTTATCAGTCGAGAGCCTGGTCTTATAGCAAGTTCCAGGCCAGCCAGGTCTCCATAGTGAGACCCTGTCTCAAAAAACAAACAAAAAAGAAAATGACTGTCTGGGTTGTGGTCTATATAGGTATATTTCACTGCTATGTGGAGTACTCGAGACTGAGCGGAGAGGCAGGCTCTGACGTGTCCTTGGTGGATCTTGGCTTCCAGACGGACCTCCGAGTGTACCTGCACTTGCAGCAGACCTGGATGGCTTTCAGTGAGTTCTGTCATCTGGGCCCATGCTTGCATTGTGGGAAATCTTGGAGGGCTAGGGCGGGCTCCCAAAAAGCCTACTCTCAGCTCTTACGGAAATCATTTAATTGTATGTTACCTTATTGATTTTTAAATCAATTTTATTTGTTATTACTTTTAATTTTTAAAAATGACATATTATATTTCTTTGTTGGGAGGGGACATCTATGCCTGATATATGGCGGTCAGAGGACAACTTTCACAAATCAGCTCTCTGCTTTCACCTGTGGTTCTGGGGCCTGAACTAGGACGCAGGTGTCTTTCGCTAATGAGTCACCCTATGGCTGCCCACCCTTTTCCACAGTGATCATTTTAAGCATCCTAGAAGTGATTATCATCTTGTTACTCATCTTTCTTCGAAAGAGGATATTGATCGCCATAGCCCTCATCAAAGAAGCCAGCAGGTGAGGCCTGGAGAGCCAGGGATGTGCCTGGCTTCTCAACCTGGGGCATCTGGCCCTGATGTCTATCTCTGTTTCTCCCTAGGGCTGTGGGACATGTCATGTGCTCCATGCTCTACCCACTGGTGACCTTCTTCCTCTTGTGTCTCTGCATTGCCTACTGGGCCAGCACTGCTGTGTATCCACTGCTGGATTGTCAGTCTGTGGTTCCCAGGGACAAATGTCCCTAAATGTCCTGTAGCTCAGGGTGGGATTGGACTGTGGTTGGGGTGTGTGGTCCTTTCCCCATGGCTCTCTTTATTTTAAAAATTTCTAGGCTGGGCAGTGGTGGTACGTCTTTAATCCCAGCACACAGGAGGCAGAGGCAGGCAGATCTCTGTGAGTTCAAAGGAAGCCTGGTCTACAGAGCGAGTTCTAAAACAGCCAGGGCCACACAGAGAAACCCTGTCTCTAAAAACAAAACAAAATAAACAAAAATGTTATTACATTTATGTATTTTGGGTAAAGGGGCAGCAGTATTCAGAGGTCATGAGATAGGACGTGACATGGGCCCCTTTTTGCTTCTTTCAGACAGAGCCTTACTCTGTGCTTTAGATTTTCTGGAACTCACTGTGTAGCCCAGGCTGGCCTCCAATGCACAGTGATTCTCGTACTTCTGTCTCCCAAGTCTTGGGATTACAAGGGTGAGCCGCTGCTCCTGGGCTCCCCCACTCCTTGGATTCTCGGTCCCAGATTTCAGTTTCCTTAGCGAGCCTGCAGCTTCCTGTCTACCTCTAATGAGGCTGTGTACAAGATTTTTGATGACGCCTCCTGCCAACTTGTGGGGAATACCTGCAGCCCAGAGGTAGGCACCCTGTCTGGGGACAGGCATTGGCCTGACGCCTCTCCTTGAGATAATTCAGCCAACGTTTGACACTTGCTCCACATTTGCCTTAGTGGGGTGGAGCTCTCGAGCCATTGGTGGATTTGGTAGTTTTTCAGGGCAAGGCAGGAGCTGATTAACTTGGGCTGTCCTCTACCCTGCATGCTGAACTATGTACCTCTTTCCCTCTCTGGTGCCACTTTCTGTCCCTCTACCCTTGTCTTGACTTCCAGTGTGTGTGTGTGTGTGTGTGTGTGTGTGTGTGTGTGTGTGGTGTGTGTGTGGTGTGTGTGTGGTGTGGTGTAGTATAGATACGTATGTGTTTGTGCAGGTCCTTGCTCTGTATTTCTCGGCCTATTCCCTTCAGACAGTATCTCTCATTAAATCGAGAGCTAAGCTAGCGTCTCTGCTCCCTATAGCACTGGGGCTGCTACAGGTTAGCACAGGCCACACGCAACTATTTATGGGAGTGAGTGATGGAGGCTTGAACTCATGTCCTCATTCTAAAGTCCCCTTACCTGCTGAGCCATCTCCCTACCCCCCCATCTCCCCCCCACCCCCCCCCCCCCCCCGTTACTTTTAGGACCTGCCCTGTGGTCCAACCTCAGCCTACTCTGAACTTCTGACTGACCCTGTGTTCTGTTGGGGCCCCTCACCCCTTCCCCAGATCTTCCCCTCAGAGAATGAAAGCCGCCAGTGTCCCAGTGGCCGCTGCCAGTTTGCCTTCTACGGTGGCGAGTCTACCTATCACCGTGCCCTGCTGGGCCTGCAGATCTTCAATGCCTTCATGTTCTTCTGGCTGGCCAACTTCGTGCTGGCTCTGGGCCAGGTGACCTTGGCCGGAGCCTTTGCCTCCTATTACTGGGCTATGCGCAAGCCCGATGACATGCCCGCCTTCCCCCTCTTCTCCGCTTTTGGCCGGGCCCTCAGGTAAAGAGGAGTGTTGGGATGGCAAGAGAAGGGAAGCAGGGACCTCATCTGACTGGACCACTGATCGCCTCTTTTGATTCCAGATACCACACAGGCTCCTTGGCCTTTGGCTCGCTTATCCTGGCCATCGTGCAGATCATCCGAGTGATCCTGGAGTACCTGGACCAGCGTCTGAAAGGTGCTGCCCTGTGGGCAGCTTCAGCTAGGGTCTGGGCTTAGTCCCGGTTGAGTATTGCTTGAGGGGTGGGGGCCAGAGCTCAGCCTCTACCGCGTTTCCATTTGAGAAAGGGGTGGAGCTAAGAGGCAGAGGAGGAGCTAGAAGAGCCAAGTGAACTGATTCCTGTTGTTTGATGGGCAAGTCTGGGAGGAGTGGTGGGCCATTGGCTCTGGCTAGCAAGGCTGGGCTGGGTTTTTGGTTTTTTGAGACAGGGTTCCTCTGTGAAACAGTCCTGGCTGTCCTGGAACTCAGGCTGTAGACCAGGTTGACCTTGAACTCACAGAGATCCACCTGCCTCTGCCTCCCAAGTGCTAGGATTAAAGGCATGTGCCACCACTGCCAGCTAGGCTTTAGGTTTGTTTTTTTTTTTTAGCTGAGGACCAAACCCAGGGCCTTGCGCTTACTAGGCAAGTGCTCTACCACTGAGCTAAATCCCCAACCCTGGGTTTTAGTTTTTTGAGACAGCTTTTTACTGTGTGGTCCTGGCTGACCTCAGACTCCATATGTAGACCAGAGTGTCCCAGAACTCACAGGTCCACCTCCTCTGTCTCCAAGTCTAGGATCAAAGGTATATATCACCACCCCCAGCTGTCATGATTTAAAAGGCTGGCATCCAACTCACTAAATAGCCAAGGCTGACCTTAATTCCTGATCCGTGGAGATTCCTTTTGTGGGTCAGCACCTGGATTGATTGATTTGTTTATTTTGAGGCAGTCTCGCTAAGTTGTCCAGGTTAGCCTGGTAGTTCAGACAAACTTGTAATCCTTAGCTGTCTTGGTGGACTCTAGGGGTCTCTACAAACCAGGCCAGTCTCCTGCCTCCCCTACATCCCTTCTCTTCTCTTCCAGTTGCACAGAACAAGTTTGCCAAGTTCCTCATGGTCTGTCTCAAGTGCTGCTTCTGGTGCCTAGAGAAGTTTATCAAGTTCCTGAATAGGAATGCCTATATCATGGTGAGCAGCCGGGCTGTGTGCTGCTGGCCTAGGTGGGGTGTCCCCCATGTCCATTGCACAGGCCTCAGACCTTCTCTTCATTCCAGATTGCCATCTATGGCACCAACTTCTGCACCTCAGCCAGAAACGCCTTCTTCCTGCTTATGAGAAACATCATCAGGTTGGGGACACACTTCTCTCTCCCCGCCTCCCTCCCGCCCTCAGCCCCTTTCCCAGACAGCCTTCCGCCTATCCTGCCTCCTCCCCCAGGCTCCGAGTCCACATTCACACTTAGCCTTTACTCTCTCCTACAGGGTGGCTGTCCTGGACAAAGTTACCGACTTCCTCTTCCTGTTGGGCAAACTTCTGATTGTGGGTAGTGTGGGTATGTGGCACCACTGGACCTGTCCCTGCTGGGGTTTGGAAGCCTGTCAAGAGTGACCTGTAGTCCTGTTTGGGGACTCAGCCACCTTGCTTCATCCCATTTTAGGCATCCTGGCCTTCTTCTTCTTCACCCATCGGATCAGAATCGTGCAAGATACAGCCCCACCTCTCAATTATTACTGGGTCCCGATACTGGTGAGGACCTCTGGGGACAGGTCAGGATCTGGGTAGAAGCAAGGGTGGTGAGTTAGATTTGCTTAGATTCCTTGGTGAGATTAGAGTGGGGCAGTCATTTGTTATTTGGTCCCCAAATATTTACCGAGTCCCTGCTTCGTTCAAGGCACAGGGATGGAGGGGCTTTTCCTTAAGAGGTGCTGGTGTTCTTGTTTATTTTGTTTGTGCGGGGTAGTGCACTTGTGGAAAGTCAGAGGACAGTGTGTGGGAACTGGTCTCTTCTTTGACCGTATATGTTTCGGGGATTGACCTTAGGTCGTCTGGCTTGGTGCTAAGTGCCTTCACCTACTATGCCAGCCCTATGGGTCTTGTTACTATTATTATTATAGTCGGGTGTTTGGTGTGCCACCATTGTCCAGCCCGGTTTTTTTTTTTTTTAAGATTTGTTTACTTTTATTTTATGTGTATGGGTGGTGTTTTGCCTGACTGTATGTCTGTATACCTCATGCATGTGTGATGCCCATGGTGGCCAAAAGAAGGCATCTAATTCCCTGGACCTGGGATTACAGATGGTTGTGAGCTGCCATGTTGGTCCTAGGAATTGACCCAGGTCCTCCAGAAGAGCATCCTACCTGCTGAGACATCTCTTCCAGCCCTCCCCTCCCTACCTTCTGTTTTTTCTCCTTGATTGAGACAGTTTCCCCACTGTGCCACCGTGGCTGGCCTGGAATTCACTATGTAGGCCTTGAACTCACAGAGATCTGCCTAGCCTGGCAGAGAACTTTTGATCTTCCTGCCTCCCAGGCCCTAGGATTACAGCCAAATTTTGTCATGTCAGGCAAGGCCTTACAGTTTAGATGCATAGGGACATTATCTAGTGATGATACTGATGGCGCATGCCTGTTGTCCAACACTAGGAAGTGCAAACAAAAGAATCAGAAATTCAAGGCCAGCCCTGGCTACATGAGACTCTCAACAACAACAACAACAACAAAAATGTAGAGTCTATTTAGGCAGAGGGAATAGCAGAGACCCTGAGTTCTGGCTCTACCAGAAACAGTGAAGAGATCACTGTGGCTTGTGTGGGAAGGTAAGAGAGGAACCTAGGATAAGAAGCCAGACCCAGGCCACAGATGTTTACATCAGCTCCTGTCTTTGCAGGTTAGGAGTGACTCAAAAGAGGAACTCAAGCTGGCAGCGATAAAGCATGCCTTTAATCCCAGCACTCAGGAGGCAGACAGCTAGGGCTACACAGAGAAACCCTCTCTCAAGAAACAAACAAACAAAAAAGTGTAGCATATGTGTATGCCTGTTCATACATGTAACAGCGCATGTGTGTGCATATAGAGGCCTGAGGTTAGTATCAGGGTGATTCCCTTGATGGATCTCTTATTTATGGCAGGGCCTCCTGCTAAAACCAGAGCTCCCTGATTTTTGGCTAGTCTAGGTAGCCAGCTGGCCCTGGAGATCTGCTATCATCAGCCCCAAGTGTTGGAATTACAGGTGGGGCCACCACACCCATGTTCATGGGTGCTGGGATTCGAACTCAGGTCCTCAGTTTTGCACAGCAAGGACTTCATCCACTGACATCTCCTAGATATCCCAGGCAATACTGAAACTTACCATGCTGCTATGCAGACCCAGGCTGGCCTCAGACTCAGGCTGTCCTTGCATTGGAGCCTCCAAATTGCTGAGATTATAGGCCCAATGGAATGTGGGATTCAACTCTGTAATGCCCCAAACACACATAGAACTGCAGCTGGATGAAGCCTCAGGGGACATGGGCAGAGATAGGACAGTGTGAAATGGGATCTAGATATCAGACACAGCTTCCAGAAGATGCGTTCCTGAGGACATGCTGGTAGAGTTGAAAGCAAAAGGTGTGTGAGCTGCCAGGTAGTGGTGGCACACACCTTTAATCCCAGCACTTGGGAAGCAGAGGTAGGAGGATCTCTGTGAGTTTGAGGCCAGCCTGGTCTACAGAGTGAGATCCAGGACAGGCGCAAAGCTACACAGAGAAACCCTGCCTCATGGGTGGAGGTGGGGCGGGGGAAGGTGTGTGAGCTATAACCTGAACATGATGTGCAAAGGCACTGAGGTTGGAGAAAGCAAAAGAACATTGTGTAGCTGATTGGTTTTTCCTAGCTGAGGTGTGGAAGATGCTCTTCTAGGCCAGATATGGAGGCTCAGACCTGTTATCCCAGTCCTTCAGAAACAGAGGCAGGAGGTCAGGAGTTCAAAGTCATCCATGGCTACTTGATATTTTGGACATTTTGAGTCCAGACTTATCTAAGTATGAGATAGTCTCAAAAACAAATCTATTCCAGAGAGCTAATTGGACTGGGTGTGGTGGCTCATGCTGTGGAAAGGAGATCGTGAGTTCATGGCCAGCCTGGCCACACACAAGCAAACATACCATGCGTACATCTGTAACTCTAGTAATGTACAGATCCCCAGAGCTCACTGGCCAAACATTCTAACCAATCAATGGGCACCAGTTTATCTCAAATAACTAAGGTAAAGGTCCAGCAAAATGGCTCAGTAACTTGCCAAACCTGAAGACATGAATTCCGTACCTTGGACCACATGGTGGGTGGAGAGAATCAACCACCACTGTTTACTTTTGACCTCCACTTCTGTACTGTGGTATGTGCACATAGCATGGAATATATGTACATATTTATGTATTGTACACACACACATTTAAACTAAGTGGGGAGAGGGGACTCGAGACACTGGCCTGACTTTCACACACCAGCAACCAAAGAGGACTCCTCATTGTACCTATACTCTCCACACTCACAGACTGAGGCAGCAGGCAAGACTAGTGGCTCTGCAGTAAGGGGGCATGCTGCTCTTGCAAAGGACTCAACTCCTAGCAACTGCTTTGGGCTGCCTGTGATTCCAGCTCCAGGGGATCCAATTCCCTCTTCTGGCCTTCCCAGGCGATTGCACTCAGATGCATGTGTGTGTGTATATATATAAAATTAAAAATAAATCTTTTTCACTGGGGGAAAGCAGGAAAAGATTTACTCAGTGTAGTCACACTGACAAGATAATAATTTTTTTGTTTTTTTTTTGAGACAGGGTCTCACTATGCAGCCCTGGCTGGACTGGAGCTCTGTGTAGACCAAGGTGGTCTTGTGCTCACAGAAACCTGTCTGCCTCTGTTATCCAAGTGCTGGGATTAGAGGCATGCACCACCACACCAGACAAAAATAAATGTTTTAAGGGGCTGGAGAGATGCCTCAGCAGTTAAGAGTGCTTGTTGCTTTTGCAGAGGACCCTGGTTCAGTTCCAGCACCCACATGGTGGTGGTTCACACCATCTTTAACTCAAGTCCCAGGGGATCTGCTGACCTCTCCTGATGTTCATGGGTATGAGGAACATAGATGATACACATACAAACATGCAGGCAAAACACTCACACATAAATCTTTTTTAAAAAGGTAAAAAGAGGCTTGGAGAGATGGCTCAGAGCTTAAGAGTACTGACTGCTCTTCCAGAAGTCCTGAGTTCAATTCCCAACAACCACATGGTGGCTCACAACCATCTGTAATGAGATCTGGCGCCCTCTTCTGGCGGGCAGGCATACATGCAGGTAGAATACTGTATACATAATAAATCTTTTTTTTTTTTTATTTTTACTTTTTTAAGGTAAATAGAATAAGGATGAGGCAGGGGTTGGAGATTTAGCTCAGTGGTAGAGCACTTGCCTAGCAATCGCAAGGCCCTGGGTTCGGTCCTCAGCTCTGGAAAAAAAAAAAAAGATGAGGCAGGAGGATTGCCATGAGTGCTACAGCCACAGACAGCCTCTGGCTCCTGAGATGAGATGTCTCTCAACCTAGGGAGGACAGGATGGTGGGTAACTACAACAAGCTGTAACAAGATGTCTTCTCTTGAATAGACAGTGATCATTGGCTCCTATATGATTGCACATGGCTTCTTCAGTGTCTACGGCATGTGTGTGGACACATTGTTCCTCTGTTTCTGTGAGTGACCCCTTTACCTCAGCCCACCAGGGGCCCTGACTCCCTTCTCCCCACTGGACAAGGAAATCCGCCCTCCCATGAAAGCACCATGGTCACCCCAGAGTTCCTGGGGTCCTGGATGTCCCTTCTACTAGGCCCGTGCATGCCCTCCTGCTTCCTCACTGTGCTCCGAGCTAACTGTTCCTCACCCCCTCCTCCCTGAGCCTTAGCTGGAATACTCTCTCCCCTGGGTCTTTGGCTTTGAGATTTCTAGCGTTGTTGGGAATTAGCGGGGTCCATGGCTGCCACTAACTCTGGTCTCCACGTGTCTTCTCCCCTCTTTTCCTCCCCCATGCCTGCTGGCTTCTTCCCTGTTTTTCCTCTGCCTCCCTTTTCCACCCCCTCCTTTCCTGACCACCCCATTTTCCACCCCCTGCTGGTTCCTGGGGGGCCCAGGTGAGGACCTTGAGCGGAATGACGGCTCTCAGGAGCGACCCTACTTCATGTCGCCCGAGCTGAGAGACATCCTATTGAAGGGGAGTCCGCAGGCGGGCAAGCAGGAGGATGTGGAGGAGGAGTAGAGAGTGAGGGGACTGGCAAGCGGCCCGGGCCTCTGGAGACCGGGTTTGTGCATGTGATGGGCTTCCTTGACCGGGAGTGTGGGGCTCCTTCAGTCATTTCCTACCTCCCTCTCTTTCCAAGACTAGACAGTCTACCCACCACGGAGCCACGCCCCGACCCCTCACTGGGGGTTCTAGGCAGTCTACCCACCACTGAGCCACGCCCCGACCCCTCACTGGGGGATTCTAGGCAGGGGCTCCACCACTGAGCCACACCCCAGCCCCTCACTGGGGGATTCTAGGCAGGGGCTCTACCACTGAGCCACGCCCCAGCCCCTCACTGGGGGGATTCTAGGCAGGGCTCTACCACTGAGCCACGCCCCAGCCCCTCACTGGGGGATTCTAGGCAGGGCTCTACCACTGAGCCACACCCCAGCCCCTCACTGGGGGGTTCTAGGCAGGGGCTCCACCACTGAGCCACGCCCCAGCCCCTCACTGGGGGGTTCTAGCAGGGGCTTTACCCCCAAACTGTGCCTCTAGCCTTGTTTACTTCTTATTTGGGGACAGTGTCTCATTCTGTTTCCCAGGCTGGCCTTGGACTTATTGTAAAAGCAGGCCTTGAGCCTGGAGTTTTCTCAGCTTCTTAGACACCTTGGGTAACCGGCCTTTGCTGCCACGCCTGCTCTGCTGTGTTGCTTTCTAACCCTGAGGCTTCTCTGTAGCCCTCTGTTCCCTCCCCTGTTCCCCATCCCCACCCCTGACTCTTGACTCTCTCTCATGGTGCCTGCTCTGGGGCTCTGTCCACAGTGGAGGACCTGGAGAGAAACGACGGTTCCACCGAGAGGCCTTACTTCATGTCTTCCACTCTCAAGAAACTCTTGAATAAAACCAACAGGAAGGTAGCAGAATCCTAGACATCTGCCTCTTGGCCCTCAGGAAGCTGTGATCCGGTGCTTGCTAAGCGGCTGGGTCAGAGTCCCCAGCTCATCCGACTTGCCCAAAGTCACATCACTGCCTCTCTGCTGCCCTCCCTGAATTCTCATTTCCAAGGACCTAGAGGATTTGGGGCATCTCTTTCCTACGCCCAAGGGCACCTGGGAGTTTTCAGTGGAGCCCTGGGAGGTGGGACAGAATGGTCCCTGCAGTCCTCACTGGCTCAGATGGTGCCAACATGGTGAAGTAACTTGACTTCCAGGGTGGGAAATGGCCCCAGGATGTCTGCAGCAAGCTTCTTTGTACTCCGGTGCCCCTTCCAGCCAAGAGGGAAAGACTGGAAGAAAGAGTCTCTGCAAGCAGGCTCAGTGAAGCCCAGCTCCAAGCCCTGCCTGTCCCAGCTGGGACAGAATTGGATCTCCGTGGCTGGTTCAGCCCAAGGGCCAACACATGCATTTCTCATTCTTACTACTTTTTAATCTAGTCGTACAGTAAGGGGTCTATCTGCTTTCAGTCCATCAGGCTCCACGGCTGGATGGAGCTACTGAGTGCCTTCATTTGTAACCCCACCTCCAGCCTGGGGGTGGCTGGGTCACAGGAAGGAGGAGTGCACACCCAGAACTGAAGGCATCTTCCTGATAGAGAGACAGTGTGGGGGAGGCGGGCCTGCTGCAGGGATCAAGAGTGGTGTGGGGAGCAGCCTCTGTGGTGAGTTGGGTCCTCCATTAAGTGGCTAATGGCTTCTTAATGGAAACTTGAGGCTCCTGGTCCACGCTGGAGAAGGAATGAGGAAGAGCCTATGCCCCGCCCTTTCTCTGCCAGTAATCCACACTGCTGTTTTTCTAAGAGGAGAGAAACTCAAGGTCACCCAAGGGATGAGGTGGGTGTGTTAGGTGTCCGAGCTAACTAGGCCCGCCTTGTTCTTTCACCTGACACTAGAATCTTTTTGCCAAACTTCTTGAACTTGGGAGCCAGGTGGCTGACCCCCACTTTACTTCTCAAGCTCAGACTTCCCCCTCACCACTGCTTTGCCTGTCAGTAAGATGCCAGACTCTTGGAAACAGCCCAGCCTGGGGTCCCTCAGTTTCCTGTGCCTGCCTTGTGTGTGCCATCCCACTCAACCCTTCTCCTGTGTGCCCAGCCCTATGCTCATAACTGCATTCCAACCATTTAATAAAGTGCCTCTTGTACAGATCCTGACTTGCTGTGTTTGTAGTGGGAATGTGGGAAGCTTCTGGGAGCAAGGGCATCCGGTGCGCTGGGCATCTCTGAGCTATGGCAGTTTGCTCAGGGAAGAGGAGGGACCAGAACCCAGCCTTGATCTCACCTCCAAAGCCACCCCTGCAGCTTCTGTGAGGACTCCTGTAGTTCCCTAATGAACAAAAGGTTCTGATTAGGAATTGACCGGAGGAGTGGAGAAACAGCCGCTTGCTTCCCACCTCCTCCTCCCTCAGTGACTTCCCTGGACACAGTCACCTTGCCCCTGCACCTGGTGTCTCACAATTGAGGAGAGCTGCTTTTATTTTTTAATTTGTGTGTGTGTCTGTGAATGAATTCCATGTGAATGCAGTTGCTCATGGAGGCCAGAAGAGGGTGTTGGAGCCCTTGGTGCTGGACTTAACTGGTCAAGAGCCACATGTGGGTGCCCCTCTGCAAGAGCAGGATACATTTATCATTTAATTTTCCTGTGTGCATTGAGTGTTTTGTCTGCACTATGTGTGTGTGCTTCCTTAGTCTTGGAGACCAAAAGAGAGTTGTGGGTCCTCTGGAATTATAGACAATTGTGAGCCCTAAAACATGTTTGTTTGTTTCTAAAGCTGCAAGCTGAAAGAGGTGTGGGAGCTGGAGAGGTGGCTCAGCTGTTCAGAGTACTGGCTGCTCTTCAAAAGGACCTGGGTTCAGTGCCCAGTACCCAAATGCCCGCACTACACATGTACAATAGTTCAACAAACAAACAAAACCCCCAAAACATAAAAAAACTACAGGGCTGGAGAGATGCCTGGGGGCTATGGATTTATTCTGCTCTCACAGAGGACCTGGTTTGGTTCCCAGCATCCTCATCAGGTAACTCACAACCTCCTATAACTTTAGCTCCAGGGAATGTGACATCTCCACTGGTTTTTGTGGACATCTGTATTGGTGGACACAGGCACATGTCCATACACAGATACAAACGCAAGTAATTTTAAGAAATAGTAACTATGCCGGGTGTTGGTACATAGTTGTTGTCTGCAGGGGCCAGAAAAGGGCATCAGATCCCCTGGGACTGGAGTTACAGATGGCTGTGAGCCACCATGTGGGTGCTGGGAATTGAACCACATCCTCTGGAAGAACAGCCAATGCTCTTAACCAATGAGCCATCTCTCCAGCCCCTTACATTTATTATACATACATACATACATACATACATACATACATACATACATACATATTTATGTGTATGTTTATATATATATATATATAATATACAAATCCTTTTTCCCCTCTGTTTTTTTGAGACAGGGTTTCTTTGTAGCCCTGGCTGTCCTAGAACTCACTCTATAGACCAGCCTAGCCTCAAACTCACAGAGATCCACCTGCGTTTGCCTCTTGAGTGCTGGAATTAAAGGAGGGGATCATACCGCCCGACTACATTTATTCTTTTAGTGTGTGAATGCGCCAGTGTGTGTGTGTGTGTGTGTGTGAGCAGCAAATCCTTCAGCTGCTAAGCCACCTTTGCTTCAGCCGTCTGGGTCGGTCTGGCTGCCAGACTGCAGGAATACTGCTGCCCCCTGGTGTCTACTTTTGTTACTGCTTCTAGCCAATTGTTCGGCTCCTGGAAAATCTTTATCAGCGGCTGCCATCAGTGGTCTCTGTGTCTCCTTTTCAGTACAGAGTATGGTGTTGAACAGGACCTTTGCACATGCCAGGCCAATATCTTACCATTCAATCATAGATGCAGACCCATCTTTTTTTTGGTGGGGGGCAGTGTCTCACGTAGCCCAGGATGGCTTCTGATTCAAAATGGAGCTGAAGACAACCTTGAACTTCTGACTCCTGCTTCTGTCATTCCAGCAGTGAGATAGCAGGCCTGTGACACCACGCTGCATTTACATGACGCTGGCATTAAAACCAGGGCTCTTAGTTACCCACTCTGAGGAGTGGATGGGGATAGAGTGGGAGGGAGGTGAGGAGGCAGGAGAAGGGGAGGGAGGGGGAACTGGGGTTGGTATGTAAAACGAAAAAAAACTTAATAAATAAATATAAAAAGGAAAAAGAAAAACAAAACAAAACAAAAAAAACAGGGCTCCGTGTATGCTGGGTCATCTACCAACTGAGCACTTCACCAGCCCTCCTTTTTGAATAATTCTTTAATTTAAAATTTATTTTTATTATTTGTTAAGGTTTTATACTTAAAAATATGTACGTGTTCATGTATGTGTGTGAGTACAGAGGCCATATGTGAGTGTTGGATACCCTGGAGCTGGAATTACAGGTGATTGTGAGCCAACTGATGTGGATGCTGGAAACTAATCACAGGTCCTCTGCAAAAGGAGAATGCACTTGGTTTTTGGTTTTTTTTGTTTGTTTTTCCTGAAACTCACTTGGTAGCCCAGGCTGGCCTCAAACTCACAGAGATCCATCTGCCTCTGCCTCCCCAGTGCTGGGATTAAAGGCGTGAGCCACCACCACCCGGCTTTAAAAACATTTTTGAGACAGGGTCTCACTATGTAGACCCACCTGCCTCTGCCTCCTGAACTCTGGAATTAAAGGTGTGTACCAATACTCCCAGCCCTTAATTATTTTTGGAAATGGGGTCTACCTAGGTAGCCCAAAGTGGCCTGAAACTTACTGAGTAGACCAGGTTAGCCTTGAACTTACAATCCTAGTTCAGGCCCCCTAGTAGATAATTAAGGGCACATTCCATCATTCTGGCTTCATATACAATTTTTAAGAATGGCTATGGGGGCTGACGAGATGGATCAGGGCTAAGAGTGCTTACTGCTCTTGCAGAGAAACCAGATTTGGTTCTCAGCACCCACATGGTGGCTCACAACCACCAGTAACTCTAGCTCTGGGGCATCTGATGTCTTCTTCCATGTTCCTCTGGAACCAGGCAGGCACATGGTACACATATATACATTCAGACAAAACACCTATACGTACAAAAATAAAATATAATATAAAATATAATTGTTATGCGCAGGTCTCAGGGACGCCCAAAATCCACCACAGAGACTGAATCTTGCATGTAAAAGCAAAGAGTCTTTATTTTTCAAGCTCTGGGGCTTGGTCTCTCTGTCTGTCCATGCAGCAGTGAGAGCCCAGAGCCCAGGCGGGGTGGGGTTTTTATCATAGCAGAGGTTGGGGTGAGGGGATTTCCAGGGTTCAGGACCCTGATTGGCTGACATTTGTCTAGGGTTATAGGGAATGTTTGGAATGTCGGGCCTCTTAGATGCAGGCCCCACTGGCAGGGTCAGCTTATGGCTCTTCCTGGGTCGAGTGTTGCCTGCCAGAAGCTGTGTCTGGGCCTCTAAGCCTGTCATGGCAACTGTGTAGTCAAGCTGTGTTTGGGCCCCCCCACATCTGCCTTCCACAAATACATGAGCAAAGGAGAGGGGACAGAAGCAGACCTGGCCCTGGGTTTGAGTCCATCTTCAGTACTGGAAAAAAAAAACAAAATAGAGTAAGGTCATCAGGTCACCAGCCATTATTTAATGACGAGGAGCTGATGAGAGTCTTGGAAGCAGAGCTCCAGTTATCATCTAGTTGTCTGGGAAACACGGATGGCTTAGAAGAAGGAATGCTAGAATGATCGCAGGCTTGTGTGTTCCCCCAGCTCCTTCAAAGGCAGTATGCCCAGGAGCAGAGGACCTTGAGGGTCGGCTGGGTGTGGTGTTGAGGCAGTGGTGAGATTGAAGCGCCATCTCCTGAGATGGAGATCCCAAGGGGCCTGCTCTCCGGCTCCTTTTCTCGGTGATGGGGATGGAAGCCAAGAGCTCCATTCCTTTAACCATTTTGGCATTTGTGACTCTGGTGCAGAAAGAAACTTCAGGCTTATGATAAACTGCAGAGTTTTATCAAAGTGTTTTTATTTATTTATTTATTTATTTATTTATTTTATTATTTTTTTTTCTGGACAGGGTTTCTCTGTGTAGCCCCAACTGTACTGGAACTCACCCTATAGAACAGGCTGGACTTGAGATCTGCCTGCTTCTGCCTCCTGAGTGCTGGGATTAATTTTTAATTTTGTGTTTCTTTTCTTTTTTGAGTTTCATTTATGTGTACTGGTCTTTGCCTGTGTTTTGGGAATCTTTCTGGAATAAGCACTCTGATGCCAATGAGAATGGAGGAGAGATATCATGGGTGGACCAAAGCCAGGATGCTCCTGAAAGGCCTAGGTCCTGAGTCTAGTCTTTCATAAAAGCCCACTTGGCAAGCAGCAGGTTGTCAAGGGCAAAGACCCATTGTTTCAGTTATTCCCAGGTCATTCTGTCCAGGTAGCAAGTGAAGACTGCTGGAATCCAGCTCCAGCAGGGTTCAAGTCCCAAAGAGGAGGTGTGGAGTCAGCAAAGGGAAGGAGGCAACGGACATGATCTGAGGTTCATTAGGATGGCTGCCTGCTTATTGAAAAAATTATATTCTATAATTCTATAATTGCACAATAGTTTAGCCACAGGCAAGATTGAGAGCAGATTTGATGTTTTAGAGCATTTTTCCTGAGACAAAAGCAGTAAGTTCAGCAAGTATCTATATGGCTATTGTTTTCTAAGGTTCATTAACCCCACCAGCCATGCTTTACATCAGTGGAAGGGTCACAAATTCCTCCTGCCAGAGATAAGGAGAATGGTGCTTTTAGCAAGCAGGAACTCTCTTCAGTTCCCTGAGGGAATGGAGACCTTTCCAAACGCCTGACCTTGGGAAAAGGACTTCTTCTGGGGACCAGACACTCCTGTACAATTGAAGAGCAATTTCTCATTCCTCAAGAGGCGTGATGCAGCGTTTGCACTGTGAAGCATAATAAGCACTGAGATGTTTCCTAATTTTGTTTCCCTGTGTCTCTGTCTTACCGTATGGGCCTGTTCCCCTCATACGCTCCCAAAAGGAAGGTCCTGACATCTCACTCTTTCCCCATTACACGGTACGGTTCTGACTCCTCTACACTTGTTAACTGAACTTTTTGTCCTTTAATGGCCCCAGGCTCTGCATCTGGATTGTAGGCATTTCGTCCTTGGGGTCAGGTATATCTAGTTAGGCAATCTCTAACTTTCTCGTTCTTGGTGTAATCAGGAGGGCACAAAGGGATTGCTTTGTGCCAAGTCATCACACTGTACGGTAGTGGGGATTTTTTTTTCCCAGAGAATTGTTTCGTGTAAACAGGCTGCCATTTTATACATTTTCATCCTTCAAAGCCCACACAAAATTTCCCAAAGGAAAAGGTATAAGAGAACTCCCACAGCACGTAGTGAGAATCATTAAAAATGGAAGCGAGAGGAGAGGGGGGAGGGACAGTATGAGCAGAGATGGTCAAGATCATGACGGAACCCACAGAGACAGCTAGCCTGAGCTAGTGGGAGCTCACAGACTCTGGACTAGCAGCTAGGGAGCCTGCAAGGAAGCGAACTAAGCCCTCTGCATGTGGGGGACAGTTGTGTAGCTTGGTCTGTTTGTGGGGCCCTTAGCAGTGGGATCAGGAGCTGTCCCTGGTGTATGAGCTGGCTTTTTGGAACCTATTCCCATGCTGGGATGCCTCACCCAGACTCGATGCAGGGGAAGGTGCTTAGCTATGCCTCAACATGATATGCCATGCTCTATTGACTCCCATGGGAGGCCTGCTCCTTGCTGAAGGAGGAGGAGTGGATCGGGGCTGCAAGATGGGAACTAAAGAAGGGAATGGGAAAGAGGAGGGAAGAGAAACTGTGGTCGGTATGCAAAACGAAAAAAATTAATAACAAATGTTTGATATAAAAAAGGCAGTTCAGCTATTAACCTTTAGAGATGGCTCAGAGGTTAAGAGCACTGCTTGCTCTTCTGAAGGTCCTGAGTTCAATTCCCAGCACCCACATGGTGCCTCACAACCATCTGTAATGAGATCTGGTGCTCTCTTCTGGCCTGCAGGGACACATGCAGACAGAACACTGTACACATAATAAATAAATAAATCTTTAAAAAAAAAAAAAAAAAGAAAGAAAGTAAAAGAATGCTGGAGACTCGTGATCTGCATTGCGGAAGTGTGGAACTTGGTCTAGCGGCACTGCTTGCCATGAGGTCCATGCCAGAAGTCATGCTTGGCAAATAGGTAATACAAGTAGTTGTTGGGGTGCATGGTATAGCACAGGTCGGTTGAAGAAAGAAGGCACTCCAAGAAAAAATTTTTTCATGTTGTTGGTTGTTTTTCAAGACAGGGTTTCTCTGTGTAGCTTTGGAGCCTTTCCTGGAACTCACTCTGTAGCCCAGGCTGGCCTCAGACTCACAGAGATCCACCTGCCTCTGCCTCCTGAGTGCTGGGATTAAAGGTGTGCGCCACCACTGCCTGGCCCAAGATGAAATTTTAAGGCCCATGTGGCCGCAGGAAGGTCCAGCCTCTTTTGATGGACTGAACCCTAAACAGCCATACAAAGGCATATTTATTGAAAGTTACTAGCGTTGGGGATTTAGCTCAGTGGTAGAGCATTTGCCTAGCAAGCCCAAGGCCCTGGGTTCAGTCCTCAGCTCTAAAAAAAAAAAAAAAAAAAAAGAGGGGTTGGATTTAGCTCAGTGGTAGAGCGCTTGCCTAGCAAGCTCAAGGCCCTGGGTTCGGTCCTTGGCTCCGGCAAAAAAGAAAGAAAGAAAGTTACACAAAGTATTTCCCTCATACCAAGGTCCCTAATCTAATTTGCACGTCTTACTAAAGGAGAGTATCTCAGGCCCCCAGGACTCCAGTCCTTTATGGTGTGTTGTTTGCAATGCACTATAATACAAGAGCTTCAGGTGTGCCTGAGACATCTTGTGAACAAACTCATGGCATGTCTACAAAGCTCCTTCAGCAAAACAATCACTCTTTTCACAGGGCTTCTTCAAGGTCAAAATACTTAAACGAAACAAAACAAAACAAAAAACAGCTGTGCTGTGGGATGTTCTCTATGCTGTGAATGTGTTGTTTTGATTGGTTAATAAATAAAGTGTTGATTGGCCATTAGCCAGGCAGGAAGTATAGGCGGGACAAGGAGAATTCTAGGAACAGGAAGGCTGAGTCAGGAGACGTTGCCAGCCACCGCCATGACAAGCAACATGTGGCAACATAAATGAATAGAAATGGGTTAATTTAAGACAGAAGAACTAGATAGCAAGAAGCCTGCCATGGCCATATAGTTTGTAAGCAATATAAGTCTCTGTGTGTTTGCTTGGTTGGATCTGAGCAGCTGTGGGACTGGCGGGTGAGAGAGATTTGTCCTGACTGTGGGCCAGGCAGGACTGGAGGAAACTTAAGTTACGCAGCTATTCATTCTAATATCTACCCCGGATACAAGGACTGTTAAATCCCTACAACAAGCAGTGCTTTAAGTAAATCTCTAAATAAATCAACAAGTCAGCATCTAATGATTTGTTTTCTGACTTGTTCTATTGTATTCCCTCCACTTCACTGTCATAGCACCTCACGAACCTATCCTGAAGGAGTGTGTTAGCGCTCCTGGAGTATCATCTGCATTCTATTCCACTGGCTGCCTTTTGTACCTCTAGCCTTAATCCTTTTAAATAACTTTGGGCATTTTTCTCATACTATTCCTGGCTGGTTAGCATGAAAACAGCATTTCTCATTAAAAACCATGGATATGCCTCTAATTCCAGTGGTAATAAGTCTAATCCTCTGTGGTTTTGTAGGCTGAAGTTTCCTGTCCTGACTGCCTGCTCCCAAATAACTGACTCATATGTGGTGGTATTGTGTTCCCCAAAATATTGTGCACCCTAATAAATGTATCGGGGGGGGGGGGCTGGAGAGATGGCTCAGAGGTTAAGAGCACCGACTGCTCTTCCAGAGGTCCTGAGTTCAATTCCCAGCACCCACATGGTGGCTCACAACCATCTGTAATGAGATCTGGTGCCCTCTTCTGGCCTGCAGTCATAATGCTGTATACATAATAATAAATAAATAAATCTTAAAATAAATAAATAAATAAATTTATCTGGGGTCAGAGAAAGACAGCCACTAGATACAGAGGCTAAAAAATGGTGGCACTCATGCCTTTAATCCTAGCATTCAAGAGGCAGAAATCCATCTGTTCAAGGATACAGCCAAGCTCACACCTTTAATACCAGAAAGCAAGCCTTTAATCCCAGGGAGTGATGGTAGAAAACAGAAAGGTATATAAGGCATGAGGGCCAGAAACTAGCAGAATTTGGCTGGCTAAGCTTTCAGGCTTAGGAGCAACAGTTCAACTGAGATTCATTCTGGATGAGGACTCAGAGGCTTTCAGTCCGAAGAAACAGGATCAGCTGAGGAACTGGCAAGGTGAGGAAGCTGTGGATTGTTCTGTCTCTCTGATCTTCCAGCATTCACCCCAATACCTGGCTCTGAGTTTGATCTTATTAATAAGACTCCTTAAGATTCGTACTACACTCATAGACTTAATAGAAATTATAAATGATCAGCCAATAGCTCAGGCTTGTTACTAATTTAACCCATTTCTATTCATCTATGTGCTGCCCCAGGCTCATGGCTTTTACCTCTATCCTATTTTGTGTGTCCAATTGTTCTCCATCTGGCTGGTGACTCCTCTGACTCTGCCCTTCCTCATTCCATCATTCTGTTTGACTTTCCCACCTAACTTTATCCTGTTCAGCTACTGGTCAGTCAGCTTGTTTATTAAACCAATCATAGTGACATATATTCACAGTGTACAGAAGGATTATTCCACAGCAGGTTTTGGAAGACCATTTCTGTCAATAACTTCATCTGATTCTGAAGAGTATCTGGCTACCCAACATAGCTGCTATGTTGGACTTGTGGACGCCAGCTGCAGCAGCGTTGGCGCCATGGACCCTGCCAGGACCATTCCTAGCAGGACTGGCCAGAGTGCAGGGACTCTATTTCCTTCTTTCTTTCTTTTTCAAGACAGGGTCTCTCTGTGTAGCTTTGCACCTTTCCTGGAACTCGCTCTGTAGCCCAGGCTGGCCTCGAACTCACAGATCCGCCTGGCTCTGCCTCCCGAGTGCTGGGATTAAAGGCGTGCGCCGCCACCACCTGGCTCTTTTTTGTTTTTTTGAGACAAGGTTTCACTGTGTAGCCCTGGAGAATTTTCTTACTTATTGACTCTAAGGCATGTAAGTACTTCTGACCTCACTTCCTGGAAGCACATCTAAGTCAGGGGCCAAGAGTCTGGTCTGCATCTGTCTCCCAGGGAGCAGGTGTCCATATTATTTTTTTCCAGGTTTTCCCCTGTAAGGCCCTTTATGGCCTTCCTTAACTCCGTGACCCTCTGCAGAAGCTCCCCTACAGGCTGGGGAAGTTCACATGTGACCAGTATTTAAGATAGTTCCCCTCACAGTTGTTCTGTCGTCCTCTGGCTACTCGCCCCACAGGCTGTCACTAGCTGGGGCCATCTTCAAAAGGAATCACAGTCTGCTGTGCTGGTGTGGGCAGTTCCGTCCATCGCAGCAAGATGGCGTCCGAAGGATGAGCTGTGGCTGGCCTGTCCCCATCAACACACCGATGGGAGGGCAGAACCCCTGGGGGGCAGTTGCTTATATTGCTGGGTTTCTAGGAACTGGAGCTATCCTGGGACAGTTGCTCTGCAGACTACTTTATGTGACAACCTGAGAGGCTGATTAGGGACTCACTGGACTTGCATCTGGAGGACCAGGAAGGATATCAGGGGTCAGAGTAGGAGATGAGCTGTCATCCCCATTCTGAGTCATTTTGATGGTTAGTTTCAGATGCTAATCTTGGCTGGCTGTCCTGGCCCACTCCTGGCTTGAGTTCACAGCAACCTTGGCATGGGTATGGTGTATCCTCAGCTTGATACTTGCAACATTAATTGCTGAGGGAGTGGGCAAATTTTGTCCAGTGTCATCTAAATCTTTCAAGAACTCTAGAGGTGGGTGTGCCCACATTCTTGGAGGTCCTTTGAATCCTTTAGGAGTAGTGGTGGGGGCCAACACAATCTCAAAATGTACCCTAAATAATACAAGTGACAAATTTCAGGGCTGGAAAGATGGCTCAGTGGTTAAGAGCACTGGCTGCTCTTCCAGAGGTCCTGAGTTCAGTTCCCAGCAACCACATGGTGGCTCACAGCCATCTGTAATGAGATCTGGTACTCTCTTCTGGCAAGTGTATACATAATAAATAAATAAAAATATATTTTATATTTTAAAAACCACAAGGTGGGGCAGGCAAGCAAGGGAGATAGAGAAAGCTATGTGGCAGCAGGTTGTTAAGGGCAACAAACTATTGTTCCAGCCCTTTCTCCAGGCCATTCTGTCCCAGCCAGTATGTAAAGTCATGTTTGGCAAATAGGCCGTGCAAGCGGTGCCTTAAGTAAGTCACCGAATAAGCCAAGTGTTTAATACCCGTCTTTTCTACTTGAGTCTGTTTCGCCTGCAAGGAAGTGATGTACCAGGTGCATGCCTGGTACCTGAGGTCAGAAGATGGTGTTGCATGGCCTGGACCTGGCATTATAGACCACTGTAAGCTGCCATTTAGGAGCTGTAATCAAACCCAGTCCCCTTCAAGGGTAATGAGTGTTTTTAACTGCTGAACACTTTCTCTGGCCCCAAAGTGGTGTTGCTCTTGTTTGTAGACTAGGTCTCACTATGTAGTCCTGACAGACCTTGAACTTAGAGATTTGCAGGCTTCTGCCTCCTAAGTGCTGGGATTGAAGGCTTTAATGTCTATACCTAGCTAAAGATGTATTAAATTTTACTTTAGTTTCATTAATTTATGTATGCATGTTTGTTTGTGGGTACCTGTAGAGGCTAGAAGAGGACAGGAAGTTGTGAGCATATTGATTCGGGTGCTGGGAACTAAATTTAGGTCCAATCCCCATTACAGATATACACAAATACGTACACATACAGGGTTTCTCTGTGAAACAGCCCTGGCTCTCCTGGAATTCACTCTGTAGACCAGGTTGGCCTCAAACTCAAGAGATCCACCTGCCTGGGCCTCCTGAGTGCTGAAATTAAGGCATGCATCACCCTTGCCCAGCACTAAAGATACTTTAATATGGGCTTAAGCAAAGAACTGGCAAGTAAAGCTCCCCACTGAGAATTTCCTCCAAGCACTCAGGGGCTAAGAACGAACTGAGCACAGGTCCTCTGCCAGAGTAACCGGTGCTCTTAACCCCTGGGCCATCTCTTTCTCCAGCCCCCGTTTTCAATTTTAAAAGTTGTGGTACAAGCTGGATGTGGTGGTAAAGGCTTTTCATTCCAGCATGGCAGAGGCAGAGGAGTTGGCTCTCTCTTCTGATCTGAGCTCAAGGCCAGCCTGAGTGAGAAGCTGTGTTACAGGGGCTGGTGAGAAGGCTCACTGGGTAGAGGTGTTTGCTACCAAGCTTGTGGACTTGAGTTTGATGCCCGAGACCCACATGGTAGAAGGAGAGAACTGCCTCACACACACCCTTTACACGCTAGGAAGCAAACCAATGCACTGGAAAAAGAATGTTTTAGTACCACACTCAGCATGAACGTGCCTTTCAAAGCCAGGCGCACTGGTTCATGTCCTTTAGCCGAGGAGTTGGATGTGTAAGCCTGGGCAAGAAAGAGACAGGTCTTGAAAGAAAGAAGAGGGAGGGGCTTTGGGGATGAGTCAGTGGGTAAGAGTGCTTGTTGTCTAGTCTGAATTTGATTTCCAGGATTCACATGTGGAAGGAGAGGGCTGACCTTCACAAGTTGTGCTCTCTCTCCACTTGTGCATGCACACACACACATACACACACTTAGGCAGCACATACGCGCACACACATACACGCACACACACATGCCGCACACGTGCGCGTGCACACATACACGCACACATATGTGCGCACACGTACACACACATGTGCGTGCACACACGCACACACATTCACACACATATGCAGCACACATGCTCACACACATACACGCACACATATGTGCGCGCACACATGCACACACGCATGCACACACATATGCACACACATGCACGCGCACATGCACATACACACATGTGCGCGCACACATGCGCATACACAGATGCATACACATGTGCACACACATGCATACATGCACACGCACAGTCACACACACCCACGCAGCGCACACACACAAACACATGCACACACATACATGCTCATGCACAGGCACTCGATGGGCTGAAGAGATGGATCAGTAGTTAAGAGCATTTGTGAGCACTCAGGTTTGAGTCCCAGCAGGCACCTGGCAGCTCACAACTATCTGTAACTCCAGTTCCAGTGACCTGACACCTCTTCTAACCCATGCTGCCTCCTGTGTGCATGTGGTGTACATACATACCCTTAGGTGCAACCCAGATGGACACAGAATAGACAAAATGTAAAAAGAAAAGTTGCCATCTGAAAAATTGTTTAGATTTATTTCATGTGCCTGAGCGTTTTGCTCCAGTGCGTGTTGTGTACATCATGTGTGTCTGGTGCTCACAGAAGTCAAAAGAAGGTACTGGCTGGGCGGTGGTGGCACACGCCTTTAATCCCAGCACATGGGAGGCAGAGCCAGGCGGATCTCTGTGAGTTCGAGGCCAGCCTAGTTTACAGAGCGAGATCCAGGACAGGCACCAAAACTACAGAGAAACCCTGTCTCAAAGGGGGGAAAAACAAAAACAAACAAACAAACAAACAAAAACAAAAACAAAAGAGGGTACTGGATATCCTGGTTACTCTCTAGCTCCCAGTCATCTTTATAGTTCTTACTTTTCATGGTTTTTCGAGACAGGGTTTCTCTGTGTAGCTTTGCGCCTTTCTTGGAACTCACATGGCAGCCCAGGCTGGCCTCGAACTCACAGAGATCTGCCTGGCTCTGCCTCTCGAGTGCTGGGATTACAGGCATGTGCTACTGCTGCCCGGCCTATAGTTCTTATTTATTTAAAGTGTGGAGTGGTAGTGTGTTGTGGAATATTAATGGAAGATGTGTTTGTTACATTTGTTTATGCTGTAGAACATTTGTTTAAGGATGGAAAGATGTGTTGCATTCTTTTATGTTGCATTTGTTTAACTGAAACTGTGTTACTTTGCCTGTCTAAAACACCTGATTGGTAATAAAGAGCGGAACAGAATACCTAGGCAGGAGAGGGATGGCGGGGCTGCCAAGCAGAAAGAATAAACAGAAGAAGAAAAAGTGAAGAGGAAGGAGTGAGAAAAGGAGGAAAGAAGCTGCTGAGGGCCAGCCACTCAGCCACACAGCCACACAGCCACTCAGCCACACAGCCACTCAGCCACACAGCCACTCAGCCACACAGCCAGCCACACAGCCACTCAGCCACTCAGCCACACAGCCACACAGCCACTCAGCCACTCAGCCACACAGCCACTCAGCCACTCAGCCACACAGCCACTCAGCCACACAGCCACTCAGCCACTCAGCCACACAGCCAGCCACACAGCCACTCAGCCACTCAGCCACACAGCCACTCAGCCACATAGCCACACAGCCACTCAGCCACTCAGCCACACAGCCAGACAGCCAGACAGCCACTCAGCCACACAGCCACACAGCCACTCAGCCACACAGCCACTCAGCCACTCAGCCACACAGCCACACAGCCACTCAGCCACTCAGCCACACAGCCACTCAGCCACTCAGCCACACAGCCAGCCACACAGCCACTCAGCCACTCAGCCACACAGCCACACAGCCACACAGCCACACAGCCACTCAGCCACTCAGCCACTCAGCCACACAGCCAGACATGGAATAAGAAGGAAAGGAAAGATATACAGAAATAGAGAAAGGTAAAAACCCAGAGGCAAAAGGTAGATGGGATAATTCAAGTTAAGAAAAGATGGCTAGAAACAAGCCAAGCTAAGGCTTGGCATTCATTAAAAAAGAGTAAGTCTTTGTGTATTCATTTGAGAGTTGGGTAGTGGGGCCCCCAAAGAGCAAATAGTAAACAAAACAAACAATCAAATAAACAAACTCCCCAAATCCTCAAAAAACAACAACAGTGGTGCAGTTTGAACTCAGGACCGAAGGCATGTTAGGTAAGTATTCTACTGAGCCACACATGTTAGGTTAGTGTTCTTCTTCCAAGCCACACATGTTAGGTTAGTGTTCTACCGAGCCACACTTCTGAGCGTCCACATTTAGTTACTTGGGTTAGTTCTCTACCATGGTCACCTTACATTCTACTAAAAGGTCAGGAGAGCAGTGAGCACAGAGGAGACACAAACAAATACATAATTACAAAACCACCCCAAACAACCCAAACAAGCCCAGTGGTTGTGGTACACACCTTTAATCCCAACACTTAGGAGGCAAAGGCAAATTTCTGTGAGTTGGAAGTCTAGTGTAGAGTGAGTTTCACAGATAAACCCTGTCTCAGAAAGCCAAAGAAAAAGAGAGAAAGAAAGAAAAAAGCATCCAAATGAACAACAAGAAAAGAACCATGGAGGGACCTAAACACAGCCAGAGGGGCATCGAAGGACCTAAACACAGCCAGAGGGGCAGACAGCTCAGCCAATGTATTTGTTAGGTTTCTATTGCTGTGGTAAAAACACTGACTGAAGGCAACTTGGGGAGGAAGGGTTTATTTGGTGTACAGGAGTCTGTTTGGGAGGAGCTAAGGTGGGCACTCAACCCGGCAACCAGGAGGCAGGCCTGAATCAGAGAATAGGGCAGAAAGCTGCTCACTGGCTTGCTCCCGTGGCTTGCTCAGATACCTTTCTTCTACAGCCCGGGACCACCTGCCTAGGGATGACAAGGTCCACAATGGGCTAGTCAATTACCAATTAAGAAAACGCATCACAGACACGCATAGGCCAATCCTATGGAGGAATCCCTCTATTGAGGTTCCCTCCTCCTATGTGACTCTACTTTGTGTCAAGTTGACAAAATATTGCCAGCAGGGTGGTAAAGGCAGTTGCTGCCAAGCCTGAGGAAGTGAAAGGTGAGACCTGAGCCAGGTGGTGGCAGCGGAGGCAGCCTTTAATTCCAGCATTCGGGAGGCAGAGGCAGTGAGTTCGAGGCCAGCCTGGGCTACAGAGTGAGTTGCAGGACAGCCAGGTCTACAGCTTCACAGAGAAACCCTGTCTTGAAAAAACAAAAAACAAAACAAACAAACAAACAAAAAGGTGAGACTGATTCAAGTTGCCTTCTGACTTTCACATGAGCACACATTTGTACACTCAAGTGCACACACACATTAAATAAATACATGTAATATAGAAAGTTTCAAAGAAGATCTTTCTGCGTTTCATCAGGGGAGTGGGGGAAATCTTTGCACTTGAGAGTAGTTACTGGAGTGTAGCTAGCTGTTCATGAAGGCAGACTAGAGGGGACCAAAAAGCAAACGGGAAGGCATGCACAGCCGCTGTCACCCGCGAGAGACGTGAGGAGAAACAGGGAAAGTTCATTAAGGGCAAGAGGAAAAGAGTGGCACCTGGAGACCATGGTGAGCAGTGCCAGGAGGGGAAGATGCAGGCGGGAGGGTGGCAAATGGCACCTAGCTTTTTCAGCATTTATAGTGACCCAGGGGGACATGGACAAGTGAAGGGAGCAGCTTGTCGCAGTGGCCAGCGCCTTGTACTCAGCAGCTCTTAGGTAGGGTGGCTTGGGCATTGACAAAGGTGCACTTTTTTTTTTTTTTTTTTGGTTTTTTGAGACAGGGTTTCTCTGTGTAGCTTTGCTCCTTTCCTGGAACTCACTTGGTAGCCCAGGCTGGCCTCGAACTCACAGAGATCCGCCTGAGTGCTGGGATTACAGGCGTGTGCCACCACCGCCCGGCCGGGACTGGTTCTTTTTATATGGTATACATGGGTTCACATGTTCCGTTGTGCACGTGGACGCCATAAGTCCATGTCTGTCTGGTGTTTTTATCTCCTCTTTGTTTTGTCTCACTAATCCTAGAGCTAAGTCAGCTAGGTGCGCTGGCTAATGAGGTCCAAGAGCTCCTCTGTCTCCACTTCGCCAGCCCTGGGTTTACAAGTGTGCACTATCATTGCTCAGTTTTTTACATGCACGCAGATAAGCAGCCTGAGTTTGAAGAGGAAAAGGTAGGAGATAGTCCACTCTGTTAAGGTCTCTGAACTTTATACATTGTGTGGCTACACACATACATACAGAGACAGAGAGAGACACAGGCACTGAGAGAGACTGAGAGAAAAGAATTCACTAGTATCTGCCCACAGAGGCTGGGAAGGTGGCTCAGAAGGTAAGAGCCAAGTTCAGTTTCCAACACCCACAGGAAGGCTCACAATCCTCTGTAACTCCAGCTCCGGAAGATTCAACACCCTCTTCTGACCTTCTCGGGCACCTGGTGCACATATGATGCACAGACACACATGCAGTTAAAACACTCATCCACATTAATAAAAAAAAATCCATCTGCAAACCAACCTCAGGAAAACCTTACTAACCACCACTTGGTGGCGCTGTCAGAACAGGCATGTCAGTTTAGACACCTCGTTTCCCTCCTATGTCAGGAGCGTCTTAGGTCTGTCTGGTTGAGATCTCAAACCACCTATAAATTGATTTATACATTTTCCTTTAATTTTAGCCTTTGAGTGAGACATATCTAAAACCTGTTAACCGAGTTAAAAAAAACCCAAAGCTGACACCAACTCGTGTTAACTGTTGTTTATTGGTATGAAGGCAATAAATTCCTGTAGATACACGAGGGATATGAAGGAGGGGGACCTGGGTGGGTGAGAGTTTTGCTCCTTCGTATCTCGTCTGGAATTTGGCCTTTTGTGTGTGTGTGTGTCTGTGGTACTGGGGTCGACCCAGGGTCTCCTGATGTTAAGTAAGCTCTCAACACGGAGGCACTATATAAACCCTCAGTAGCCTGGTGCCCTGGCCATGTCTGTCATCCAGCTACATTAAAGTGGAAGAGAAGCGTCAAGTTCAAAGCCAGCCGGGGCATCTTAGCAAAACTGCTTATTTTAAAAATACAAAAGGAGGGCCGGGGAGATGACTCAGCGGCCTGAGCCCCTCGGCCTAGAGTGCTGAGACCCGGATCGGTGCGAAAGCCGTGCGCACGTGCCAGTCCTCCTGCCCAGGTCCCCAGTAGCGCCCGGAGCGCCAAGGCGCATGCGCGCGCGTCCCGGAGCGCTCAGAAGGGCCCACCCCGGCTCCACTGAGTCACGTGACAACGGTCGCCTGGAAAAGCCGCCATTGGAAAAAACCAAAACGAAACCTCTGAGTCTCATCAGGTGATACAGGTCTACCAATAGGGAAAATGAGACAGGAAACAACAACAACAAAAAGTCCCATGACGAGAGCGGGGCCGGCCGCTGTCATGTGACCCGGCAAACCCGTGAGAAGAGAGGCCGGGCGCTGACGTCACACAGCCGGGCGCAGCCCCTGGGCCGATGTCACGTGACGGGGCCCCGCCCCTCCGAGCACGTCTGGTCCCGCCCGCCCACGGGGGGCCGGGCCTCGGCCGCCCGCCCACGTGACGCGGGGGCGGGGCCTGGAGTCACGTGGCCCGCACCTCCCCGGCGCGCGCCCGCCCGCCGCTCGCCCCCGGCCCGGCTCCTCCTCCTCTTCTCGCCATTGCAGTTGGGACTGGAGCAGCCCCGGCGAAAACCGCGTGGCTTTTTTTTTTTTTTTTTTTTTTTTTTTTTTTTTTTTTTTGAGGGGGGTTGTGAAGACTCCGCTGGCTGGTGGCAGGAGGGCGGCGGCGGCTGAGGTCGAGGGGCCGCGACGCCGACAAGGTAAGCGGCAATGTGGCGTCTCCCGCCTCCGCCCCTCCCCCCGTCCGTTCTCCCACTTGTCAGCGCAGGCTGGGCTGAGGGGACGCTGGTGACAGGGCAGCTGCCACCCTGCCCGCCCTCCCCTGCCCTCGGATCTCCCACTCCTCGGCGTCTCGCTCCTTCCTCCTCCTCCGGCCTCGCTCCCGCGCTTGGCCGTTATTCTCCCCCATTGTGCCGAGGAAACAAAATGGCGGCGGCAGTGCCCCTGTGCGCGCGCATCCATCCCCCGTGTGGCCCCCTCGGCCAGGGCCCAGGCGCCGCGGGCGGGGGGTGCGCACGCACTGTGGTACCCCACGCCCGGGCCGCTGACTTTCCCCGGGGCCCGGCTTTTGTCTGTTGCTTCGGCCCTGCGCACGCGCGCACGTGTTGGCGCACACACCCCCTCACACCCCGGGCTTCCCGCGGGCGCAGGAGGGCTGATCCGCTGCCTCTACCCGCTTTCTCTCCTTGATGAGCTACGTCTCTGGCTTCCGGGAGCATGACAGGTTGATCCCAGTTCCCAGGGCGGGAAACGTCTCTCCTTTGTCTTGAGCTCGGTCCTCTCCCGAGACGGTCGTTGCGGGGAGCATTTATGGATTCATTGGGTCCTTAACGCCCGGATCTGTAGGCTTCCTCCAGATCGAGACCCAAACTTAAGACCGTTTGAGTTTCTCGTCCTTTTAGACCGGGTGGTTTTCATTGATGGTGTTTCTCGGGTGGTTCAGGTTCTGCCTTTAGTCCCTAAAACGGTGATGCGGTTGGTGTTGGGGACTCTGATCTTCAGGATCGGCCCGCTTGAAGTCTTTCGAACGTGCGTGCTTTAAATTTTCTTTATTTGAGTAGTTGAGGGATGAGAATTCACCTTAGGTTATTCCACAGTTCGGATAAGCCATTTGGAGTGTATAACGGTCTGTTTGAGTTCCCTCTTAACGAATCCAAACTGGGGAAGAGTAAGCCATCTCTTAGTAAAATTGCTGGTAAGTTGCTGCTTAGGACACGTGGTGGATCAGCAAAGAGGCCTTAGTTTCTGTGATATGCTTCGCTGTTGGGAATCGCTATTTTTTTTAATATAATTTATTTAACTATGTACACTGGTGTGAAAGTGTCAGCAGATCTCTTGGAACTGATTTTACAGATGGTTGTGAGCCGCCATGTGGGTGCTGGGAATTGAACTCAGGTCCTCTGGAAAAACAGCTAGTGTTCCTAACCCCTGAGCCATCTCTCCAGCCCGGGATTTGGTATTTTGAATGTATCTTTCTGGTTCAAAGTTTGTGTTGTATTTAAAATGTTCCATATGATGATAGGTCTTCAGAAAAAGGAGAGGTGTTATTCAAAATGAGGATTCATGTTTAGGACTTCCAGTGTCTTTCCCTCAGGTTTTTGTGGATGGGACTTTGGATTGACCAGAGTTGTACCACACTGTTCTTTGAGTGTGGCCTCCTGGGGTAGCTGCTGCAGTCACTCAGCCTGAGAATGACGTGTGGGCAAGGAGCCACAGCCTCAAAGGAGAAAGGCCACTGGTAGATGCCACTGCTCTTGTCCAGTAGAGCTGAGGGTCTTCGCCCCTTAGCGTAGCTCCTGGTCACTGAGGCTTGTGAATGGCTTCTGCAGTCCCTGTGTATTGGCTGGAAGTCTACAGTTCAGCTTGGAGGCTGGTGATGAGTGGGAGACCAGCCTTGGCAGCACTGGGTGCTGTGTCAGTCTTCCTGTCTGTCTCAGGTTTGCACCAGTGTGGAGATCCCCTCCTTATGGAGCTGAAAAGTGCCCGATTGTTTTCAGTTTTTCTGATGGATACCTGTAAGCAAAAGTTCCTTTTGGCTCCTTTTAGTATTTCTAGACTCGTGTTACTGTGAATAAACTGTGCTATTTCTTATTTTTCTCAAAATCTTCTCGGCTCAAAGTCTTTTTTGTTTTTTGAGACAGGATTTCTCTGTGTAGCTTTGCACCTTTCCTGGATCTCGCTGTAGCCCAGGCTGGCCTCGAACTCACAAAGATCCGCCTGTCTCTGCCTCCCAAGTGCTGGGATTAAAGGCGTGTTTTCTCCACCGTCAGCTTCTCAGTTTTGAAGTAGTGGCTCACTATGTAGCCCAGGCTGGCCTTGAACTTGGAATCCTTCTGCCTCAACCCGAGGGCTGGAATTATATTTGTATGCCACATCAGGGTCTCCCCCATCCCCAGCATTTTGCTCTATGGAGAAGGCATCCAGGCATGGTGAGGATCTGTTGCAGGAGTAGATGTGAGTTTCTTTGGACAAGGACCCTTTTAATAACCCTTGGAGATGCACCTGTCTCTGCTTATTGAGTGCTAGGATCTAAGGTGTGTGTCACCATGTGTGGCCAGAAGTTCTCGCTGAACTGGGACAGCTTACCTGTACTCTCAAGCAGAAGTCCAGACCGATCTCAAGGTGCTTTAACCTGAGTGCTGGGATTACAGGCTGTGCCAGTATGCCCTTATTGATTCCTTGTTATTTTTCTTGTTCTAGAGGAGTGATTCTCCCTCCCCCACATAGTTTCCCTGTGTAGCTTTGCACCTGTCCTTGAACTCACTCTGTAGCCCAGGTTGGCCTCAAACTCATAGAGGTCCGCCTGCCTCTGCCTCCCGAGTGCTGGGTGCGCCACCACTGCCTGGCTTTTTTTTTTTTTTTTTTTTTTTTAAGATTTATTTATTGTGTATACAGTGTTGTGCGTGCATGTATGCGTGCAGGCCAGAAGAGGGCGCCAGATCTCACTACAAACGGTTGTGAGCCATCATGTGGTTGCTGGGAATTGAACTCAGGACCTCCGGAAGAACAGCTAGTGCTCTTAACTGTTGAGCCATCTCTCCAGCCCCAGGGAGTGGTTCTTATCCTGAAGAAATAAATGTAGATTTCTCTTCCACTTGCTTATGCTGGTTTTTGTTTTTGTTTTTTTTTGTTGTTGTTGTTTTGTTTTTTTGAGACAGGATTTTTCTGTCTAGCCCTGGCTGCCCTGAAACTCACTCAGTAGATCAGGCTGGCCTGGAATTACAGCGATCCACCCGCCTCAGCTTTCCTTGTAATGGGACTATAGGCATGCACCGCTACTGCTGGCTAACACACTGCTGCTAACTTTTTTTTTTTTTTTTTTTTTAATTGTAAAGAATACATTTACTTGCTTAGAGTCAGGATCTGCTACATAATATCCAGTTCTCTGATTACTTGAGCCATTCTGCAAGATGGATAATCTCATCATTAAGTATATCAGTATGTGTGGCTCATGAACTTGTGACTTCTGCTCCTGCTCAGGGCTTCTCTAGGTAACCCTGGTTGTCCTGGAACTCACCCTATAGACCAGGCTGGCCTCAAATTCAGAGATCCACCTGCCTCTCCTTCCCAAGTGCTGGGATTAAGGGCATGGGCCAACTCTGCCCTGCTTATTTTTTTCTTTCTGAAACAGGGTCATATGTCCAGGTTGGCCTAGATTCAGGCCCCTGGTTTAGACTTTACAGTGGTTGGGCTGCCACCCTGTGGATGATTGTTTTGTTTTTTTTTGATTTTTGGGTTTTTTTTTTGTTTGTTTGTTTGTTTTAACAAAATCTCAATTGTTTGATTTTTACCAATAAGAATTTGGGAGCCAGATGCTGGAGTGAGAGAGTCTGCTAGCTCAGAGAGGCAGAGAAAGCACCCAGCCGACCTTCCTCCTCAGCCCTCCTCTTCCCCTATGCCTTCTCAAATCAAACTCTTCAAACTGAGTGTCCTCCCCTTCTACTTCTGTGTGTCTGTCTATCCTCCTGACTCAATCTTACTCTCTATGTTCTTGTCTTAATAAATCCTGTGTTCACTTCCTGTCAACTGGTTGCTTGCTCTGCCTCTTGACCTATGGTTGACTTTATTTAATCCTGCTTACAGTATCCAAGGAGAAAGCTTTAGGATTAAAGGTGTGTGCTAGGGCTGAGCCACACCACAACCAGAAACAAGATTTTCCAGTAAATAATGCAATCTTGGGGTTCACAGTATGATCAAATTATCCTGAAACATTTCTCCCCTTTTGTCTAAATAAAAAGGAAAGGTTTTTGTTTGTTTTTGTTTTTTGGTTTTTGGTTTTTGGTTTTTGGTTTTTCAAGACAGGGTTTCTCTGTTTAGTCCTTGCTATCCTGGAACTCACTTTGTAGACCAGGCTGGCCTGGAACTCAGAAATCCGTCTGCTTCTGCCTCCTGAGTGCTGGGATTAAAGGCGTGCTCTGCTGCTGCCACCACCTGGCCCCCCCTTTTTTGGGGGGGGTAAATGGAAAGGTTTTAAATCTAACACAGTAAAACTATTTACAGCTGCGCGTGGTGGCACACGCAGTGTCTAGCTTGGTTGTATTTGGCAGTCTTAAGATTTTTAGCTTCAAAGTGCTATAAAATGTTCATGTCAGTCTAGTGAACTAAGCAATTTGAATGTCCTGAGCAGATTGTAGTCGGAAGCTGATCTTTGGGTGGTGGTTGTCAGTTTAGTGGCAGTTCTGTGTAGAATGCCGCAGTCAACCCAAAGGTATCCATTATTTGCATGGTGGCAGAAGAGGCATGGAGCAGTTTTGCCCAGTGGTTAGTGTTACCACAATCAAGGTGGATTCACCTATGCAGGGCCCCATCATCTTGGAGACTTAAAAGGTTACTGTTAGGAATGATCATAGTTTATTGTAGGAAGCTTAAACATTTTAAATGCCATATTCTGCAGCTCTCCGAAAGGTTTGAGGACTACAATCTATTAAGTACATCTAAGGTACACAAACTTAGTTCCTAGTTACCTGCTTCAGACTCAAACCCAAAAACACGTACTGGAAGCTAGAAGAAGCTTATTTCTAGAATTAGTTAGTACTCTGTATGACTACTGGTATCACAATGGAAAGTTTATATATACATCATATAATCTTGCAGATTTTGAGATATTTATACCTTAAGATGTTTTAGAGAGTCAAATGAAAACAAGATTATGATAAGATTAGTGGCAATAGAACAGTCCCTTATTTTTTGTGTTTTCTTCTGTCCCATATCAGGTAGCACTTGTGATATGAGACAGAAATTTTTAGATTTACTTTAACAAGCATGCATGGGTTTATTAGAGAAGGAGAGAGCCATGCTGTAACCCCAAAGCCAGCTTTAAAATTTTTTAGATTTATTTATTGTGTATACAGTGTTCTGCCTGCCTGCATGTGTGCCTGCACACCAGAAGAGGGCAGTAGACCTCATTATAGATGGTTGTGAGCCACCATGTGGTTGCTGGGAATTGAACTCAGGGCCTCTGGAAGAGCAGCCAGTCCTCCTAATCTCTGAGCCCCTGCCAGCTTTAATTTTTAATTGAATTGGGACCACATAAAAACCATTTGTCACTCATGTCTGTAGAGGGCAGCGGTGACAAGCATTTGGGAATCTGCCATGATTGGGCCAGCCACATGGTGGGGGGAGAAGGGAGCAACCTCCTGGGCTGGACTCCTGATGGTTGCCTGAAGGGAAGGTTATCTGGTGGGAGAGGAGAGTGGCTCAGGAAAGATGGTAGAATAATGGATGCCAGCTCTAGCTAGTCTGGGACTATGAGCCAGGATTTCAGGCCAGTTAGCTGGAGGTGAGTGATACTACTTGGCTCTTTTACTTTTTCTTAGGACGTTTTCTCTTGATGATCTCTTCTTTTTCTTCAGATGTTTCTCTTGTCCAGTGGTCTCTAGATTCCTTAGTTGGATGCTTTTATTCTCCTGGATAAAAGCAAAACCCTGCCCTAACCCTAACTCTGGGAGGTTCCTTTTTTGGCAGGCTATGTCTATCCTAGGGCACATTTTTTTTTCTTTTTTTTTTTTTTTTTTTTGAGGCAGGGTTTCTCTGTGTAGCTTTACACCTTTCCTGGAACTTGCTCTGTAGACCAGGCTGGCCTTGAACTCATAGAGATCTGCCTAGCTCTGCCTCCTGAGTGCTGGGATTAAAGGTGTGCACCGCCACCGCCCCGCCGGCAAAATGTTTTTATTTTTGGCCACAGAAAAAGTATTATCTTTCATTTGAAAATATTCTTTTGAAAATTTGAAACTAAATATCCCTTATTATGTGTGGATAAATATACCTATATTCCCCTTTGTCTTTATATATAAATTGAAGGTTTAAGTGTATTTATTTTTAGATCACAAACAGCATTCAATTTGAATTTCTATCTACCTTTTGCAAGTGGCTTTTAAATTTAAACCTTTGTAATTCTTATGTGCCTGCCTCTGCCTCCCAGGGGATTAAAGGTGTGAACCACCACCTGGCTGTGGATTCGAAATAGTAGATATTCTCATAGGGTTGTCTCCATTTCCCCTTATTTTTTAGTGTTGGGGTAGACTTTCAAGTTTTTTGAATGTGTATTCTATCATTCTTGTTGATTTATTCTGAATTTGTTCCCTGGCAAATTTTAATATCCTAATTTTAATTAAACATGGTTCCAATTTGTCCACTATTTTATTATTTTCAGAATTTTGTCTGTCTTGCCTGTATGAGCTGCATACAGTAACACTTTTGCTAAGTTTTGCTAGGTTTTGCTGTCTCCGTTCATGCTTCCCATGACCAGATATCTTTGCCATTTGTCTACAAGTTAGTGGTTTTCCATTTTGATGACCATATAGCTGTACCACTGCACATGCACCATGGATTGGAGAAGATGGAGATTTTCCTTTTGCTTTCCTAGTTGTTTGTTTACATAGGCAATAGTGCTGTGCTTATTTTGTAGTCCTTCTTCAATATTGGCCATTCCACTGTCTCCTGGTCTATAGGCCGCCGCCATCCAGTAAGTTTTGGTCCCATCAGTGGTTGATGAGCCATCAGTAAACCATGCCTTAGCCAAATGCTGTGACCATTCTGTTAGTCCTCACAGTTCAATAGGTGCCTCTCTTAGGGAGGAGTAAGCAGTTTTGGGATGGGGCTTAAAAGCTATTTCCTCAGTGCAGGAAGGCACAGACCCCTTTGCTACCACATCCTGGTCACAAAGAAATTCAGATAGGTACCGGTTCCACTGCAATACCTTTCCTTCTATGGCTGAGCCTGAGAAGGACTCTGCCTTTGAACTGATCCAATCCATCATTGTAAGGGGTGCCCTTATGACCCTAGGGTGGTTGGCAATAACTGAGTATAAGATTCTCCAAGTCTCATAAAATGTCCAGATTTGTTTCTCAAAGAGAGAATATTTATTCTCCATATATGGAAAGTGTTTGCAGTAGAAGCCAACAGGCAGATGTTGATGGATTCCTTTTTGCTTTATGAAGAGCCCCCAATTTCCAATTCATCAATAAGTATAATACCCACAGTTAGGGTATCCTCTCGTTCAATATTGTTCAGGGTTCCATTCATGGAGAAGAACTTACCGGCAGTCACAAAAACTGCTCTTTGTTCCTGTTCTCTGTCCTCATTGGAAATTAGCTGACTTTTTAGTAACCCTGCAGAAGGTTCTGCACCTATCCTGTCCTGTGTCCCCAACCCTGCCTCTGTTTCTCTGTAGCTTTGGAGCCTGCCCTGGAACTCACTGTGTAGACCAGTCTGGCCTTGAACTCACAAAGATCCATCCGCCTCTGCCTCCCAAGTGCTGGATTAAAGATGAGCACCACTGCCCAGCTTTTCTGATTTTCTTGTTTTTTTTTTTTTTTTTTTTTTTTTTTTGTTTATTTTTTTTTTTTGGTTTTTCGAGATAGGGTTTCTCTGTGTAGCTTTGCGCCTTTCCTGGAACTCACTGGTAGCCCAGGCTGGCCTCGAACTCACAGAGATCCGCCTGGCTCTGCTTCCCAAGTGTTGGGATTAAAGGCATGCGCCATCACTGCCCGGCTGAGGATATTTATAATAATTTATAAATAAGATACATGATTTCTCTCTTGTGTAAATGTATCAATTAGGAGCTGTATCTGAGTTTTGTCCCTGGGTGGTGGGATTAAAGGGGTACACTGCCACTGCCTTGTTACTGTACCTCTAGAATTTAGAAAATAACTAATTATAGAGATTCCCCACCTCTGCTGGAATTAAAGCGGTGGGCTATCACTGCCATGCTCAAATATTTTAGCTTCAAGTCACTCCAACTCCTAGAAATTTAGAAAAAAGTTTGAACTGTAGTAACCCTTTGAATTCACTTAAAATATTTTAAATCTCTTAACTGTGTTTTTAATACCAAATAACAGGAAACCCCCCCCCCCCTTTTTTTTTTTGGTTTTTCGAGACAGAGTTTCTCTGTGTCGTTTTGGTGCCTGTCCTGGATCTCATTCTGTAGACCAGGCTGGCCCAACCTTTAAGCAAATCTTTTAAAATGCTATTAGATTTTTTTATAACTGCTTGTTGTGGAGGATTTTGTGGTATAGCTGTAATATGCTTTGTATTGTAATATGCCAAAAAATGCTGCATTTTCTAGAGACATATGCTGGAGCATTGTCAGTCTTAATTTGTACAGAAGTCCCTATAATAGTCTTAATTTCTAATGAATCAGCCCTCGCAGAACTTAAAGTTTCCATTGGGCATGTTGAAGACATTGTATAGATGGAGGGAGAATGGTGATGGTTGACTTCTTAGTATTAAAGTCCTTAATACCCCTGAACTGTACAATTAAATTGTTAAAATGAGAAGCTTTTGCCGGGCGGTGGTGGTTCATGCCTTTAATCCCAGCACTTGGGAGGTGGAGCCAGGCGGATCTATGTGAGTTCTAGGCCAGCTAGGCTACCAAGTGAGTTCCAGGAAAGGTGCAAAGCTACACAGAAAAACCCTGTCTCGAAAAACCAAAGAGAGAGAGAGAGAGAGAGAGGGGGGAGAGAGAAGAGGAGAGGAGAGGAGGGGAGGGGAGGGGAGGGGAGGGAGGGAGGGAGAGAGAAGCTTTTATGGTATTTTGTTTTAACAAAATCTCAATTGTTTGATTTTTACCAATAAGAATTTGGGAGCCAGATGCTGGAGTGAGAGAGTCTGCTAGCTCAGAGAGGCAGAGAAAGCACCCAGCCAACCTTCCTCCTCAGCCCTCCTCTTCCCCTATGCCTTCTCAAATCAAACTCTTCAAACTGAGTGTCCTCCCCTTCTACTTCTGTGTGTCTGTCTATCCTCCTGACTCAATCTTACTCTCTATGTTCTTGTCTTAATAATCCTGTGTTCACTTCCTGTCAACTGGTTGCTTGCTCTGCCTCTTGACCTATGGTTGGTTGACTTTATTTAATCCTGCTTACAGTATCCAAGGAGAAAGCTTTAGGATTAAAGGTGTGTGCTAGGGCTGAGCCACACCACAACCAGAAACAAGATTTTCCAGTAAATAATGCAATCTTGGGGTTCACAGTGTGATCAAATATCTTGCATCAATTGAGCCTTTGAAGGGATTTGAACTTATTTTTCCCATGTTCTGTATATTTGGTGCCCCCTCTTTATCATAACAATGTCTTGGGAGAGAAAGATTTATTTACTGTTTGCAGTGGTTTAGGGTTAGAGCAGACATAGGCTTGACTGAACTCTCCAGTGAATGAAGAGGGTTGTGGTCTCTGGAGAGATGAACTAGACTTGCGTCTTGCTGGGGGTGTCTCACCTCCCTTCTTTGGCAAGTGTTGAAGGGTACAGAAGGCAAGGCTGTGTGAGCCTCATTTGTACCACGTTTTCTAAGTACCCAACAGTTTGGATATGTTGGGTCCTTGAGATTTTTACAAGACATCATGTCATAGATTATCCTATTTATAGCAGTGGAAAGCTGGACACTTTGAAATCACTGCTTTTTCTGTATGTGTGGATGTTTTGCCTGCATATATGTCTGCACCACTTCTGTGCTGATACCTGAGCAGAACAGAAGAGGGTGTTGGATTCTGTGTGAACTCCCAATGTCTTGTGGAAAGGATGCCCAGTTGAAACTTTGTTTCTCTTATTTAAATGTCCAAATAATGAAGATACTGAAAATACAACCGAGGGCAGGCAAGATAGCTCAGTGAGGAAAGGTACTTGCCACCAGGCCTGACAACTTCGTTCTGGCCCTAGAACCCACGTAAAAGGAGGACTCCCAAAAATTCCCTGACTTGTACATGTCTGCTGTAGTATGGGTATATCCACACCACATATGCAACGAACAAATGTAATAAAAAATTTCAAGAACGCAATTAGGTTAGTTGGTTTTGTCTTGCCTCTCGTACTTGTGTATGGTTTTGGGAGCTGGTACCCGAAGCCTTGGGCATCAGATCAGGTTCTAAGCTACTAGCTGTGCTTTGCAGCCCTTCAGAATAGAGCTACTTTGAAAAGAAAGCTGTATTTATTTATTTAGAATTTTTGATACAGGGTTTCTTTGTGTAGCTCTGGCTGTCCTGGAATTGACTCTGTAGACCAGGCTGGCCTCAAACTCTAGTGATTTTCCCCTGCCTCTGCCTCCTGAGTGCTGGGACCATAGTAGTGTGTGCTACCATCAACTGGCAAAAAAATGTATTTATTATTCAATGGCTTTTCCTTCTTTACATTAATTTTTAATAATTTTCTAATGTCTGTGTGTGGGTATGTGCAAGTGAGTACTGGTGGCTGAGGGGGCCTGAGGGGTTTGTTGGGTTACCCTGCAGCTAAAGTCTTAGGCAGTTGTGAGCCACCACCCATTGTGGCTGCTGGGATTCAAGCATGGGTCCTCTGCAAGAGCAGTATGAGTTCTTAACCGCTGAGCCTTCTTTCTCCAGTCCCCCAAGGTCTCTGTGCCCTTTTTTGAGTCAGGGTTTCACTGTGTAGTCCTGGCTGGTGTGCTGTGCTTCAACTTAAAAAGAGATACACCACATCCAGGTTTTCTTTCTTAAAAGATTTATTTTATTTGTGTGTGTGCATGTGAGTGTAGGTGTTTTCAGAGGCCAGAAAGAGAATGCTGGATACCTGAAGCTGGAGTTACGTGGGTGATGGAAACTGACCTTAGGTCCTCTGCAAGGGCAGTGCATGCTCTTAATCACCCTGCCTCCCCTCTTCCCTCTCTCTTTTGAGACAGGGTCTCTCTCTGTAGTTCAGAGTACCCAGAGCTCACTGTGTAGAGCAGACTAGCCCCAAACTTAGGAATTCATTCAGATCCACATGCCTCACCCTTTAGAGTGCTGTTGGGATTTAAAAAAAACATGTCCCATCCCACCCAGATACTATCTTAATTTTTGAAACCGTGTCTCATTTTATAATTCAGGCTGGCCTCCAACTCGCAGTCCTGCCTCATCCTCCTGAGTATGACCACATGCATCTGCTATTATGCTTGGCAGGGTCATTATATCCTGTCATTTGGGTGTGCAACTGTGTATGACCCTGGGTGGTTAGTCTGAAGGGCTCCACTGGCATTTTTGGAGTGTGTGACTGGCTTCTCAGGCATGCTGCACAGCTGTCGTTCATCTTCACGAGGCCTGGTTGGCGCGAGGGATCATTAGTCTTTCTGACTGCTTGCTCTGCTTCTGCCTTCCCTGTGACGACTAACACTGGTTTCATTTCAGTGTCTGTATACTTGGTTTGTGTGTGTGTGTGTGTGTGTGTGTGTGTGTGTGTGTGTGTGTGTTTTGAGATGGTCTCATGCAGCTCAGGATGGCTTGCAGCTTGCTGTATGATTAGGATTGGCCCTGAACTCCTGATCCTTGTCCTCTGCCTCCCAAATGTTGGGACTTCTATCTTTGGTCACCGTGCCTACCTTGTGTGTAGTTTTAAAACATGAAATGTTACCAGTTAGATTTGCTTCTGGGTGTACTGTTTTAGAGTTTTTGTAGGTTAATTCTTACTCTTCATTCATAATTTATTTAAAAAGCCTAAGCCAGAGGACTAGGTCTGTAGTTTGAGGAGGCTGCAGCAAAGGATGATGTGAGCCCAGGAGCTGGAGGGGAGCAGAATAAGACCCATTTAAAGTGGTACCACAGTGTAGATGCCAGCATTGCAGAAATAAGCTGCTCAGTCTCTGCACACAGGGACTTGTGTAGCCTTACAGGAAAGGGTCTCTGGTCACTGTTCTCAGGTACTGTAGGATGCCTGACCATAGCTGTACAAGTCAGGTGGGTAGCTGCCAGGTGGGGAGGGGAGCTTGAATTGTTTTTGGTGTGTTTACTTGAATCTGTTATTTATTCACCTAATTTTCTTGTGCCGTTAAAAATCAAACCCAGGGCCTCACACATGCAAGGCAAAGGTCTCATGTAGTCTAGGCTGGCCTTGACTTGCTGATCCTCCACTTTACCTCCCAAGTGTTGGTGGTGGGAAAAGTGTATAAAGCCAGCAGTATGGTGGCTGAGACAGGAAAGTATCTTGTTCGAGGTCAGCTTGAGCTACCAAGTGACACACTGTCTCAAAGCAGAAGTGACTGGGACTAGTGACACATACCTTTACTTTTAGCATGGAGGAAGCAGAGGCACGTGGATCTCTGATTTTGAGATCAGCCTAGCTCATAGTGAGTTCTAGTCTAGTTAGGGATACATAGTGAAGCCCCCCCCCAAAAAAAAAAAAAAAGTAAAGATGGCTTATGGTTAAGAGCACTTTGTGTTCTTTAGGACTTGATTTCAGTTCCCAGTACCCAGGTCTGGAGACTCTCAGTTACTAAAAGTCAAGCCTTGGAGACCAGCACTCTGCTGATACCTGTACACATTGGGCATCCACTTAAACATTTTCTTTCTTTCTTTCTTTCTTCCTTTTTTTTTTTTTTTTAAAGAGATTTTATTTATTTATTATGTAAACGTTCTGGTTGCATGTATCCCTGCAGGCCAGAAGAGGGAGCCAGATCTTATTACAGATGGTTGTGAGCCACCATATGGGTTCTGGGGATTGAACTCAGGACCTCTAGAGGAACTCTTATCCTCTGAGCCATCTCTCCAGCCCCCCCCCCCCCTTTTTTTTTAAATGTTTTGGTTCCAAATTATTTCTTGTTTGTTTTTTTACATCCTAACCGAAGTTTCCCTCCTTCGGTTTCCTCCCCTTCCTCCCCATCCACTCTTTCACTGTTTCTCTTCAGATACAGGTGAGCCTTCCACGGATATCAGCCAGCAAAGGTATATCAAGCTGTAGTGAGATTAGGCTCCTCTTCTTCTCTTAAGGCCAGAGGAGGAGGAATGGGTTCCAAAAGCAGGCCTCAGAGTTAGAGACAGTGTAATGTGGTCTCTCTGTGAGACTCCACATACACAGTTAAAAAAAGATGGGCCTGTGGGGTGGCTTGGAGGGCTAATGGCACTTGTTACACAAGCCTAATGACCTGAGTTTGGTTTTTGTTTTTTGTTTTTCGAGACAGGGTTTCTCTGTGTAACAGCCTTGGCTGGCCTAGAGCTCACTCTAGACCAGGCTGGCCTTAAACTAAGGGATCCATCTGCCTCTCTGCCTCTCCCTCCCAAGTGCTGGGTTTAAAGACATGTTGCCACCATTGCCTGGCTTGGCTTCACTTCTTTATGTGAGATGTATGCTTGTGTGTGCACCTGTGTGTACATCTATGCACATGTCCACTGAGGCCAAAGTGGGAGGTTGCATGTTTGGCTGTATCATTCTTGCCTTGATCTTGAGACAGGTCTCACTAAACCCAAAGCTGGCTATTTCAGCTAGACTGACTGGCCATCGAGCCCATGAGCTCTGCCTCTGCCCCCAGAGCAAGGGTTCCAGGCACATGTTGTCATGGCTTGGCCATGCTAGGGATTCAAACTCTGGTCCTTGTACTTGTTTAGAAAAGTGCTCTTATCCACCAAGCCATCACCCCAGCCCCACAAATTCCCGTTTTTTTTTTTTTTTTTTTTTTTTTTGTGATATCCTTTCTCCTTTTAGTGGTGATTGGGTTTGAGCCAGGGCCTCTTACTTGACCAGTGAGTTATGCCCTCATTCTTTTGGTTTTTTGAGACAGGGTTTCTTTGTGTAGCCCTGGCTGTCCTGAAATTCACTCTGTACACCAGACTGCCTCAGACTTGCAGATCCGCCTGCCTCTGCTTCCCGAGTGCTGGGATTAAAGGCGTGCGCCACCGCCGCCCAGCTCCCCCTTGTGCATGTTTGTATGTGTGTGTAGGTGCTTGTGCACATGTGTGTACAAGTGAATATAGGGGGCCAAAGTTGAAAGTAAGTGTCTTACTAGCTTGCTCTCTATTTTATAAAGACAAAGTTTCTGAGTTGATCCCAGAACAGATCTGCTAATCTGTAGGCAGCTTGCTCAGGGAATCCTTTGCCTCTCAAGTGCTGGAATTACAGGGCTGTTGTGTGGAATGAGACTCCAGACTGGTTCTCATGCTTGCATAGCCAGCACTTTGTCATTGAGTCCCCCAGCTCAGGATTCTGTCTCTTAACAACACTAAACAAAGAATTGGGGGTATGCTTCACTCTTAGAAGTCTTACTAGTTTGCTTAAGACCACCCCCAGCACCTCCAGAAGAACTTCTTTTTTATTAAGAAATCACACCTGTGTGTTAGCAAATACCATGGTTTGAGAGGTGGTCCTGTGTTCTTTCTAACTAGAAGAAAGAACATTTCAAAGAAGTAAACTTAGTAAATTGGGCACTGAAACTTTCATTGTTTTGAAATATTATCTGGGCATGGTAGCACACACCTTTAATCCTAGCACTTTGGAGACAGGCATGCAGATCTCTGAATTACATCCAGCAGAGCTATACAGTGAGACCCTGTCTAACTAACAAACAAATACCTTTTTATAAGGCCTTGCTACAGGGCTGCCTCTGCCCTGATCACAAGGAGGGAAGGTTCCTTGCTCTTCCCTTTCTCCCTGACTGCCAGCACACTGGAAAGAGGTTTCCTCAAATTCCCTTGGAGTTTTGTTAACTGTCTTCCACAATACCGTGGACTTTCACAGTTAACAATAGTTGAATAGTTGATAATTTTGCTACGTCATACTTTTAGTATTGTAGTTCTGACTGCAGAGTCATAGGTACACTGGTTTCTTTTTTTTTTTTTGTTTTCTTCTTTGAGACAGGGTTTCTCTGTTGCTTTGCGCCTTTCCTGGAATTCGATTTGTAGACCAGGCTGTCCTTGAACTCACAGAGATCCGCCTGCCTCTGCTTCCCTAGTGCTGGGATTAAAGGCGTGCGCCCACCACCACATCCCCCCCCCACCCGTACACTGGTTTCTTTTGCAGTTCTGGGAAGCAAACCTCTCCACATAAAGGTTTGTGCTCTCTTTCACCGCAGCCCCTGTCCCATTTTATCTCTGGGTTTTCTTCCCGTGTTCTTCCCAAATAACATTTCTTTTTTTTTTTTCCCCCAAGTAACATTTCCATGTGTATGTTTTGTCTGCATGTGTGTATTTGTGCATTGAATGTGTGCAGTACCAAAGGAGGCCAGAAGAGGGTGTCTGATCCTCTGGAACAGATTGTTATGAGCTGCATGTGGGTGCAGTAACTGAACCCTGGTCATCTGCAAGAGCAGGCAGTAAGTGCCCTTAACCACTGAAGCATCTCTTCAGCCTCTTTGAGGTTTTTGTTTGTTTGTTTTTTGTTTTGTTTTTGGCTCGTTTATTTTGGTAGTACTAGGGATTGAATGCAGGGTCATAATATATGCTAAACAAAGCTGTCTACCATTAACCTGTGTTCTGGGCTAACATCTCCAAACCCCACCCCTACCCCCTTTTTTTTCTGGTCTCACTGTGTATCTCTGATTGGACTGGAACTCCTTATGTAGACCTGGCTAGTCTCAGAAATCCCCCTGCCATTGCCTCCTGAATGCCAAGATTAAAGGCCTGTTCCCCCACAGTTGACAGATTCCCCCCTGCAGCTAGACTTGTAGGGAGTTGTGAGCCACTCAGTATGGGCACAGGGAACTGAGCTCTGGTCCTCTGCAAATGCAGCAACTATCTTTTGAGACAAGGTCTCGAACCTGAGGCTTGCCTTGAACAGATCCTCATGCCTTTACCTGAGTGCTGGGATTATAGTGCACCCCACACAGCTCATTCATTCAGGACATTTTAAAAACAATGATAGAGTGGCATGGTTTGTCAGTTTAGATCGGTGGCAGCTGGCTGGACTGCTTTCAGGTTGTTGGGAATCTGTGTGGAGTGGAAGGTGAAGGAAGGAACTGCTGAGTGCTGCTGCACAGTGCTGTCAGCTTAAAGCCCCATTTCCTGTAAGACTACGTTTCCCCAGTGTCTGGGAAGGCTTGATGGTTTTCTGATTTGTTCTTTGGCAGCACCAGTGTTGCAAGCCTTACCTTGTATATAATTAGAGGTGGAATGATGGCTAGCATATCATAGCCTTGTGGTGTAGACTTGCAACCCTGCTTCAAAAATAAAGGGAGAGACTATGTTTCTGTCCCTGACCACTTGGAAGTTTTTTTTTTTTTTTTTTTTTTTGAGACAGGGTTTCTCTGTGTAGCTTTGGCTGTCCAAGAACTAAACTCTGTAGACCAGGCTGGCCTCAAACTCAAAGAGATCTGTCTGCCTCTGCCTCCTGAGTGCTGGGATTGAAGAAGTGCACCACCACTGCCGCTTAACACGTGGAAGTTCTTAATCTCCATCCCTCACTCATCCCTTGGCTTCTCAGAGAGGCTGGTTGGTGTCCTGGTGCCCTAGAGTCCCAACCCTAGAGATAGGTATGGATTTTGTGTGGAATGATGTGGGCTGTGGGCCTCTAGCCAGTTTTGTTTCTTCCTAAGAACCTTTTATTTAGGAAGTCTCTGACCCTGGGAAGGCTGCTGGTGAGTTCATGAGATGCAGATCTGGGCTCTCAGACAGCAAAGCTTGCTTTGAGGATGTGCAGCGGCAGCCCAGCTCTGGGTATTGGCATTATTAGAGATAACTGGTCCTATTGTTTTTGTCCACCCGGATCAGGAGCATCTCCATGATAGTTAAGTCTGAAGGAAGAGGGCCCAGGGAGAGTGCACCACAGGCTGGCTAGATGTGGTCACTGGCAAGCCTAACGGTGCCTCCTGAGTCAACTTGGTGGGCCTGTCTGTGGCACCAGAGGATGAGGTTTAGGCAGCTGCTGTTGTTGCCAAGGCAAACCCATGATTTCTCTTCAACACTGATTGGTAATGTGAAGTTGAGGGATGCTGGTATGAAGACAGTACTGGGCTGGTGCTCCCTTGATGCTGTAGCTCAGTGAACACCTAGATTCTTGTTGGTTCCAGGAGGTTGGGGTTGTTGTCGTCCCGTCCCCCCCTTCCTCTTCCTCTCCCTTTCCTTCTCACTGTCTCAGCTATGTAGCTGAGGGTGGCCTTGACCCTCTACCTTCCAAGTGCTGAGATTATAGGTTGCTGTCACCTCATCCAGTTTATGCAGCGCTCTGTGGGAACCCAGGGCCTCCTGCATTGCTACTCCAGTGCTCTCCAGCTGAGCACCAGCCTCCAGTAGTCTTTTATTAAAGATCCCTCAGCCAGGCGGTGGTGGCGCACGCCTTTAATCCCAGCACTTGGAGGCAGAGGTAGGCGAATCTCTGAGTTCGAGGCCAGCCTGGGCTACCAAGTGAGTTCCAGGAAAGGTGCAAAGCTACACAGAGAAACCCTGTCTCAAAAGATCCCTCAGTCAGCTGGGCGAATTGTCCTCTTGTATCTAAAAAGCATTCAGAATACAGTGTAGTGAGTTGTTTTCCTCTTTTCAGTATCTTTGTGGACGTCTAGATTTGTATTTGACTGTCCTGAACCCCTTTTATGTATGGTTTTGTAACTTGTATGTAAAAACATTCAAACAAAAGACGTTCACGTTTGCAACAGAGAACTTCCTATCCAAGTAAGCACAGCCGAGGTTGCTCACTGACATTGCTGAGCTGTCCTGGAGTCGACAGGTTCTATCCATCCCTCAGTCGTTTGAATTCTCCCATTTTTATTTTCTTTGTGTGTGTGTGTGTGTGTGTGTGTGTGTGTGTGTTTGTTTTCATGGGTTTGCTTACTCACAGATACATGTGAAGGTACAAGGCTAGTGTAAAGTTATCACCCGCAGTTGTTTTCCACCTTAATTTCTGAGACAGCCTCACTCACAGAACCTGGAGTTTGCTCTTTCTGCGAGACTGGCCTGCCAGCGTCCGGAATCTGCCTGTCTCCCCTCCCAAATACTGGGGTCACAGACATGCACTGCTGTGTCTGATTTATGTGGGTGCTGAGGATCCGTACTTAGGTCCTCATGCATTCACAGCAAGCACTTGACCCACCCACCAAGCCATCTTCCCAAGCCAGTTCTTCTTTTTTTTTTTCTTTTTTGGTCTTTTGAGACAGGGTTTCTCAGTGTAGCTTTGCACCTTTCCTGGATCTCACTTGGTAGCCCAGGCTGGTCTCAAACTCACAGAGATCCGCCTGGCTCTGCCTCCCAAGTGCTGGGATTAAAGGCCTGTGCCACCACAGCCCAGCTCAGTTCTTCATTTAAAAAGACAATTTATTGTGTGTATGTATGTTTGAGTGCAGTGTGTTCATGTGCATGCGGATGCAGATGGCAGATGAGGATATCAGGTATCCTGTTCTGTCACTCCCCACCTTATTTCCCTTGAAAAGGGTTTCTCTTTGAACCTGGAGGAAGGCTGAAAGGCAGCAAGCCCTGAAGATCCTCCTGTTTTCACCTCCTACAGCACGGGGTTTGTAGGCAGGGATAGTGATGCCCCAGCATCTTGCATGCGTGCTGGGATCCCAACTTAGATCCTCATGCCTGCATAGTAAGCACATGTATCCAGCGAGCCTTCTCACCCAGCACCTCCTTTATTTAGTTATTTATTTTTTAGTTTTTTTATGATACATTTTAGACCAAGGAGCAGAGTGTTGCCATCTTACAAAGTTATTTGGAGTTCAGTATTTATTTACAGTTCTTCTAATTTGGGGTTGTTTTCTTAAGTTTTGTTTGTTTCTGAGACAGGATGTCATTTAGAAAATAAACCTTTATTTTGTGGGTATTCACTTGCATGTATGTGTACCATGTGTGTGCCTGCAGAGGTAAGAAGAGAATGTTGGATTCCCTGGAACTGGAGTTACAGATGTGTGAGCCACCATGTGGGTGCTGGGAACTGAACCTGGGTCCTCTGTAAGAGCAGCCAGTGCTCATAAGTGCTGAGCCATCTCTCCAGCCTGATTGTTTTTCTTATTAACATTGATTCTGCTTTATCCCAGTGATACTTTTTTTTTTTTTTAAGATTTATTTATTTATTATGTATTCTGCCTACATGCATGCTTGCAGGCCAGAAGAGGGCAGCAGATCTCATTACAGATGGTTGTGAGCCACCATGTGGTTGCTGGGAATTGAACTCAGGACCTCTGGAAGAACAGCCAGTGCTCTTACCCTCTGAGCCATCTCTCCAGCCCTCCCAGTGATACTTTATAGTGTCTCCTAGGATGAAAAGTTTGTGGCTAGAATAAATACTACATTAAAGTTTATCATCAGTAGTTGTTACCTAAGAGCCATCTACTGGGAGACAAGAGAGCCACAAGTCCCCCTGTCCCCAGCCTGCAGGGAGTAGTCTGCCTTATCTGTCACTGACCTACCATCTGACCCAATAAAAGAGATAAATACTGGACAAATAAAGTGGTAATACTTGTTTAAATAAATATGACTTTAAGGCCTGCAGAGATGGCTCTATTGGTAAAGTTCCTGCAAGGAGAAACCTGAGTTGGGTCTCAGAACAAGTTTTGTTTTGTTTTTAAGTTAGGTGGGGGATGGAAGCATATCTCAGTGGTTTAAGAGCAGGAATAGCACCATATGTATGTTCATAGCCATCTACAACTCCAGTTCCAGGGGATCTGATGCCTTCTTCTGACCTCTGTGGTCACCAGACATTTACATGGGGAACATGCACGTGTGGGCAAAACTCTCGTACACATAAAATAAAATGAATAAATCTGATAAGTTTTTAAAAAGCCAGTATAGTGTCACTTGCTTATAATCCCAGCTATGGGGACTGGGGACATGAAGATTGCTGGGCCTTGCTGGGTAGACAGCCCTGCTTACTTGGGGAACTTCAGGCTAGTGATAGTCTCAGAAAAGAGGTGGGTGGCATTTGAGGATTGACACTGGAAGTTGTCATGACTCTTAAGTGCTGTGCCTGCACACTGATAATGCTCATACACACAAGTAACCATTTTTTTTCTTTTCTTTTCTTTTCTTTTTTCGTTTTTTGAGACAGGGTTTCTCTGTAGCTTTGTAGACCAGGCTGGCCTCGAACTCACAGAGATCCATCTGCCTCTGCCTCCCGAGTGCTGGGATTACAGGTGTGCGCCACTACCACCTGGCCCATTTTTTCTTAATGTGTACGAGTGTTTGCCTTTACATATGTCTGTGCACCACGTTGTGCTTGCTGCTGCCTGAGGAAGAGGGTGGAAGAGAGTATATTTCCCAGAACTGGAGTTACAGAAGGTTGTGAGCCACCATGAAAATGCTGGGAATTGAACGGGAATCCCCTGGAAGAGCAGCACTACTTACTCTTACCTGCCAAGCCACCTCTCTGGCCTGCATAAGTGTACTTCTAAATAGAAGCTTCATGATCGTGCATTCGTGAGATTTCACAAAGATTTGGCTTGATTGATAGTGCTGTATATGGGACTTGGGGTGACAGCCAGCTACAGCTGATGGTATTTCCTTTGCCTGGCAGAATCCAGGCTGTAGTTGGTTTACTGGTCTTTGGATTTGTTTGTAGTTACTTGCACTGACTGGCTGTGCTTTATCAGAAATACCTATGTTTTTTATGCAGTAAAAGTAAACTAATGGGGCTGATGTGATGTGTGTAAAGCACTTCTTGCCAAGCCTGATGACCTGAGTTTATCCCCAGGACCTACATGGTGGAAGGAGAGAACCAACTGCGACCACCACAGGACACTGTGGCATGCATATGTGCCCACCTTCCTTCCAGTTCCACCAAAGACACACTAAATAAATAATTAACAACCAGTGGTTTGCACTATTGCACACATGTATCCCCAGCATTTGGGGAGGCTAGGACAGGAGAGGGTGAGTTGAAGTTCCACCCAGGGGAAGTTGGTAAGATTTTCTAAAAAGTGAAAAGGGACAAGACGGTGGTGGCACATGCCTTTAATCCCAGCACTTGGGAGGCAGAGGCAGGCAGATCTCTGTGAGTTCGAGGCCAGCCTGGGCTACCTGTCTCAACCTCCCCACCCCCCAAAAAAACCCAAAAAACCATGATTACTTTTTTCATTTTTTCTCCCCCCTTTGGAGCTGGGGACTGAACCCAGGGCCTTGTGCTTGCTAGGGCAAGCGCTCTACCACTGAGCTAAATCCTCAACTCTCCCCCCCCCTTTTTGAGAGGATCTCACTGTGTAGCTCTGGCTGATCTGGACCCTGCTTTGTAGGTAAGCTGGCCTAAAATTGAGCTATCCACCTGCTTTTGCCTCCTGGGTTGCTAGTTTAAAGGTTTTTTTTTTTTTTTTTTTAAAGATTTGTCTTAATTTTTTATTTATGTGTGTCTCTCGTTATGTTTAGTATTGGCATCTGTGTGCAGGTACTGTGGAGTCCATAAGAGGGATGTCAGGTCCCCTGGAACTGGAGGGAGATGCTGAGAGCTGAGCTTGGGTCTTCTGTTTTGTTTTACTCTTTGAGACATAGACTTGGCTTCCTGGTATGTAGATCAAGCTGGCCTCAAACTTAAAGATCCCTCTGCCTCTGCCTCCTGAGTCTTGAGATTAATTAAAGGCACACTCCATTATACCTGTCTCTAACTTGGTCTTCTTGAGAGCAGCAACTGCCAAGCTATCTAGTCCCTAGTTATCACATCTAAGCATTAAATTTAAAAAAAAAACAAAACTTTTTACTTCCGTGTATGTATTTGCTGACGTGTATGTATGTGTGTTGGTGTGTAGATAAGTAGGTGAGTATAGGTGTCTGTGGAGATGAGAAGAAGGTGCCCTGGAGCTGGAGTTACAGAACCGTGCTAAGAGTTGAACTCCAGTACTCAACAAGAGTAGCCAGTGCTCGTAACCACAGTGTCTCTCCAGCTCTTAAGTGTGGTTTTTGAGATAAATTTTTACTTAACCTAGGCCTGCCATAAACAGGATCCTGATCCTGCCTGTACCTCCCAAGTGCTGAAATTATAGGTGTGCTTAAGCATCCTATCCAACACAGCTATGTGTTGTGAGTAGGAGCTGCTGACACTAGGGGTCAGAGGGACTTGCTTGGGCTTCATGGCTTCTGTAGGCTGGTCTGCTTAGTTTTCAGGATGTTGTACAGAGGCTTCTCCCTGCTACAGATGTAAGAAGGAAGCTCCATAGAAAGTTCGAATGCGGGGTTGGGGATTTAGCTCAGTGGTAGAGTGCGTGCCTAGCAAGCACAAGGCCCTGGGTTCGATCCTCAGCTCCACATACAAAAAAAAAAAAAAAAAAAAAAGGAAAGTTTGAATGCAAGGGCTGTGGCCCTCTCCCACATGTGGCTGCTTAGGAGCAGTTACAGCCTAGGCTTAATTTCCTGTCTCTTAGCATCTCACACTCGGCACTCTCTCCTTCCCTACCGTTCTCCTATGAAGCCTTTCTCCTCTTCCCTAGTAACCTCTGCAGCAATCTCAACTCCCACTCTGTTGGTATTGTTGAACTTCTAACTTGGCAGTGTTTGGTAGGTAGTCCTGAAGCCCTTTGGGAAGGTCTCTTTGGCCAGTCTTGGCAGTTTGTCCTTGCAGCTTATACCTTTTGGGAGTTGTGCCTACAGTCTTGGTTGTAACAGTGTGGTTGGAGGGCCTCACTGGTGTGAGAGCACAGTGCTGTGGAAGGAATCAGCCTTTGGCTGGTATACAGCTGCAGGCTGTTTGTAAGGTGCAGGAGTCGAGTAGGTTGTAGTTTGCATGCTGTTTAGGGAGTTTTTTGCCTTGCAGACTTGTGTTACACACTTGGGTGCCTTAGCTTTTCCAAAGTTGAGTCCATGGGGATATCTACTTTGTGCACTTGTTTCTACCTTTTAGCTTTTCCCAATGTTACTTTGTCTTTTAATTATGTTAATTCTTTATTGCTTGGGGGCGGGCACATGCCATGCCATGCCTGAGGAGGTTCAGAGGACTGTTTGGGGGAGGAATTGGTGGTCAGTGACCTTACCCCCTGAGCCATCCTGCTGACTCCTCCTTTTAGAAAGGTTTTTCAACAGTTCTGTACATGTATATAATATATATATTTTGATTATTCCTGCTGAATCCCTTTCAACAAGTTGCCTCTTGCCCCAGGCTTTTTTGCTTTGTTTGTTATTGTTTTGTAACCCATTATCTTTAATTAGGGTTGCTTGTATACTGAGACTGTGTGGGGGTGTGTGGGGGTGTGTGTGTGTGGGGGGGGATTGTTCCATACTGGAGCATGAGCAACTTAACAGTGGCTACCTCGTTGTAGAAAAGGACTGTCTCCCTCAGCAACTGTTAGCTACCAAGAGCTCCTTGGCAAGAGTGGGACCTCCTAAGCTCCTTCTTCACCCATGCCAAATGTAGACAAGGCCCTGCATAAGGTAGATCTTGTGCATTTAGCTACAGCTACTATGCGTTCATGCGTACAATGGCCATGCCATCCAGAAGACATGCTTTCACAGTACTCCTGCTATATCTGCAGCTCTTAATGGTCTCTGCTCTCTCTTCTGTGATGTTTCCAGGACCTTGGAGTGAGTGAATAGATATTCCATTTAGGGTCAGTCACTCACTCGGTAATCACTTATCCTTAGCATTTGGACTGGTTATGAGTCTGCATTAATCCAGGCCCCTACAAACAAGGCTGAGGGCTCTCGTTTCCCTCTGTGACAGAAGCTCTTTAGGACCTTTTGTCTGTCCCTGTAGTGTCCTATGGGTCAGAGCTCCCACCTTTTTTTCTTCTCTAAACACGTAGAGTTGATATTTTGATCTATTTGTGTGTGTGTGTGTGTGTGTGTGTGTGTGTGTGTGTGTGTGTGTGCATGCATGTGTGTATGAGAGGAGAGGAGCCAGGGGGGGATAGCGTGTGTCCTGCTCTATCACTCCAGAGACCTTAGTCCTTACCCAGGCTCGCTCACTGAATCTGGAGCTAGGCTGTCAGCAGAAAGCTGTAGCCATCATCCTGTCTCTGACCCCCACACTGCTGGGATTACAGACTTAGTACACGAGTGTTGGGGATTCACCCCCTGGTGCCTTTATCCAGTAGACCATCCCTGCCCTGTCTGTTTATGGAGAGAAGAGTTTTGCTCGGTAGCCTAGGCTGACCTCAGCTTTTGCACCCCTTGGCCTCTGCTTCCTGAACACAGGGCTCGGGGGCACTGCCATTTCTAACAAGCACTTTTCTTTTCTTTTCTTGGTTTGTTTGTTTTCAGACAGGGTTCTCTGTGTAACCCTGCCTGTCCTGGAACCCGCTCTGTAGACCCAGTCTATCTTGTATCACACAGTACTTCTTCTGTTCCTGTCCTCACAAAGTGCTAGGATTGTACAAGAATAGCACCCATATTTTGGTGAACATTTCTACTTGCAACAGGTTTTGGTAGCTTTTTTTTTTTCCTTCCAGACAGGGTTTCTCTGTGTAGCTTTGCGCCTTTCCTGGAACTCACTTGGTAGCCCAGGCTGGCCTCGAACTCAGATCCGCTTGCCTCTGCCTCCCGAGTGCTGGGATTAAAGGCCACCACTCCCCTGCTAAAGTAAAGGTATTCTAACTTTTTTGTGTGTGTGGAGCTGAGGACCGAACCCCGGGCCTTGTGCTTGCTAGGCAAGCGCTCTACCACTGAGCTAAGTCCCCAGCCCTTTGGTAGCTTCTTAATCTTAATCTTATGTTTTACTTCTTTGATTTAAAAAAAAAATTGAGATAGGGTTTCTTTGTCTAACAATGCTGGCTGTCCTGGGACTCGATTTATAGCCCAGGCTGGCCTCGAACTCAGATCCGCCTGCCTCTGCCTCCTGAGTGCTGGGATTAAAGGTGTGCCGCCATCAACTGGCTGATTTTTCACATTTTTGTATTGCATGTATTTGCACAGGGGAGGGATGTGCTATGGCACACGTGGTCAAGGGACAACTTGTGGATCTACCCTTCTACTGTGTGGGCCCTAGGGTTTAAACTCAGGTCATCAGGCTTGATGGCAACCCATCAATCCATCTTGCCAGCCCTCCTTTGTTTGTTGTTTTTTGCCAGGTTGTTGCCTTGTAGCTCATTCTGGCCTTGAACTCCAGACATCCTACCTGGATCACTTATGTGTGCCATGATGCCCTATTACATTCTGGTTTGGTGCTGGGATAACACCCAGTGCCTGCAGTAGTAAAGCTAAGCACGTGCTTTACTACTGAGCAACTTCTGTTTTGCCTCCTGCTCCAGTTTATTTATAAAGCCCAGCATGCTTGGGTGGTGGAGTATAGGCAGTGAAATGAGCATGTGCTTAGCTATATGAGTGTCTGTGGTTGCGTCCGGAACTACAGATCAAGTAAAATTTTGATTTCTGTGACAAATGCCTCTAATCTAGCACTTGGAAGGTAGGGTAGAGGAGAATCCAGAATTGAAGGTCATGTTCCCGTGTGGCAAATTTGAGACCAGCCTCAGCTGCCAGAGATCCTGCCTTGAGAAACAGCCCTGGGAAGGAGATGGCCTGATGGGTAGGAATACTTGCTGCTCACGCATGATGACCTGAGCTAGAATTCCCAGTGTCCTTGTGAAAAGCTGGACTGGACATGGACAAGAAAGATGTAGCCCACTGTTGTGGGTGGGGCAGAGACGGGAGGGTACCAGGAGCTTTCTGAGTGCCAGTACAGCTCTAGGTTTGGTGACAGGCTCTGTGACAAGGGGATAAAATGGGGAATGGTAGAGCAGGACACCTAAAGCCTTCTCTTCTTCCACGTGTACCCACAAAGACTTGTGTGCATGCACCACACATCTGCAAGATTGCCAGTGGCAGAGCACATGTCCATAGGAGTCCCTGCTCTAGAGCTGCAGAAGAGCCCGGGCGAGGCTGCATGGTGCACACCTGTAGTCCTGGCACGTGGGAGGTGGAGGCAGAAGGATTTGGACTTTGGAGCCAGCCTGGGTTGCATAAAATCCTGACACCCTCTCTGCTGCCTCCCTCCCCCCCGCATGCTCTATAGGAAGAAATGAAACACACAGACAGAAACCCCCTCAGTGTGTGGCTGGATTCAGATAGGTCTTCTGGAATCCTGCTGTCTTCCTATGAAGGGAAATTGGAGTGACTTGTTTGGTGGCTTGGCTTGGCTACCTGGGAAGACAGATGTGTCCTGCTGTCATTCGGCCCGTTGTGAGCTCCAGCCTTCATTCTTACTACTGCTGAGAGCATGTGTCTCTGGGGTATTTAAAACTAAAAAGGTTTTCTGGTCTTATAGATAGTTGAAGTATTGGTAACACCAAGGAAAGCTGTCACAATTTGAAAAGATAATCCAAGACTGATTTCCAGACACTACAAGAAAAAAGGAAGGAAAAATGGTAAGACAGTTTTTTTCTTTGATCATAGACGCTGTTTTTTCACTTATATCCAGAGATGCCCATAGCATGTCCCCAAAGCATTTGCTGCTGTTAGCATTTTATCTTAGACATTTTAAATTCTTTAAAAGCATTACGTGTCACGATGTGAATACAGTAGTCCCCCCTTAGCCGGGTTCTCGCTGCCCGCGGATTCAGTTACCTGCGCTCCACCGCAGTCTGAAAATATGAAGTGGAGATTTCCAGAAAGAAAAAAATTGCTAAGTTTTAAATTGTGCGCCATCCTGATGCGTGCGTCATTCACCTCACTTCATCTCATCACGTAGGCATTGTACCATCATCACTTCATCACAAGAAGAAGAAGGGTGAGTAGGATGAGCAGCTACTTGGAGGGAGACCACATTCACATTCCGTCCTGTCTAAGCCCTTCCTGTGCCTGATTGACCAATTAAAACTACCATGCCTGTGTGCATAGAAGTTAAACCCAGACCACATTTCGAGTTTGGTGCTGTCTGCGGTTGAAGGCATCCACTGGGGTCTTGAAATGTTACCCCGCGGATAAGGGGGGACTACTGTAGTATACGAGCGATACGTAAAGTGCCCCATTTCTGCTGCCGCTTGAGAGTCTCCACGTTCCCGTAGTCTGTCTTCTGTGAAGGATGGAATGGTGCTAAGCGGGAGGGTGGGTTGCGGGCTGTGCTTGCGTCATTTTTAGCGTAGTTTTCGCATTTCCAGCGTCCCATGAGAATTTTTGTGAACGATGATCGCCATGTGATGGCAAAGCATTCTTCAGTGTACCCAACGCAAGAGGAGCTGGAGGCCGTACAGAATATGGTATCTCACACTGAGCGGGCCCTCAAGGCTGTCTCTGACTGGATTGATGAGCAGGAGAAGGGCGGCAGCGAGCTCACTGAGGCAGAAAATATGGATACGCCCCCAGACGATGAGAACAAAGAAGGGGCTGGGTGAGTCTCAGGTTCTCTCTCTCTCTCTCTCTCTCTCTCTCTCTCTCTCTCTCTCTCTCTCTCTCTCTCTCTCTCTCTCTCTCTCTCTCTCTCTCGGTGTGGGTGTGGGTGTGTGGAGGAAGGCTCAGGCCTTTTCAGGCAGGGCCTCATGTCGCCCAGACTTGCTACCCCACTATGTATTGAAGCCTGCACTTGAATTCCTGATGCCTCCTGCCTCTATCTTACCTAGCTCTTGTAGTGTTTTTTTGTGACAGGATCTCATGGGATGCCCATGCTGATCTTCAGCTTACTTTGTAGCCCAAGGTAGCGTCAAAACCACAGAGGTCCTTCTGCCTCAGCCTCCTGAGTGCTGGGATTACAGGTCTGTGTCACTATGTGGCACAGCTAAGCTAGCTGTGCTTAAGCTAGCATCTCTCCTAAGAAGTGACAGTCTCCCTGGGTTCTGGCTAGGTTGGCTTCCCATTGAGCTCGACTTTTGTCTGTCTCTCAGGGAACAGAAGGCGGAACACATGACTAGGACCCTGAGGGGCGTGATGCGGGTCGGCCTGGTAGCCAAGGGTCTTCTGCTCAAGGGGGACTTGGATCTGGAGCTGGTTCTGCTCTGTAAGGAGAAGCCCACAACTGCCCTGCTGGACAAGGTGGCTGACAACCTGGCCATCCAGCTCACTGTGAGTCACCACCACTACCACCACAATGCCAGAGGGGGTCCTAGTGCTTGTGGAGAAGATGGTTAGAGGAAGAGAGGGCCTATCTTTCATGTGCCAGAGAGCACCTCTTGTATCTGCCATGTGTTCACCTTGATATAACCAGCAGGTCACCACAAAGTCTTTGAGAGCCTGTGGGAAATCATCTGCTCCTTATAGTGGTACACAGTCTGCGAGTTGTTAGTGAAAGCCTTGCGTCCTCATGTGTGAAGCCTGGACTATTGGGCTAGAATAAAAAAGAAAAACATGTGTAGGCTGCTTGGGGATGAAGGAAGGAAGGGCATTAACTCTTCGTGGGTCAGACCTGGACATACTTAAAACTCTACTCACTTGGCTGCTGCTGGAGCTCAGTGGTAGAGTTCAGAGAGAAAGAGAAGAGGGAAAACAGTGGCTGTAGTGGTTTATACCTGTAACCCAGCACTTAGGAGGCTGAGTCAGGACGGTTATGCGTATTCAAGTCCAGCTTGGGCTATAGAGTAAGACCCTGACTCAAAAAAACACCTCAATTGTTTCTTCTGTTACTACAATATTGCATAACTAATGGTCTTTGATACTTGTTGAACATTTACTGAGCCAGACTCCAGGTCAGATGTATGTGTATCTACCTCCCCCTCTTTCTTTGTCCATTATGGCCCACCCTCCCTGTCCTGCGTGACCTTTGATAGAGTCTCATATAGCTCAGGCTGGCCTTCTTTATCTTCTTGCCTCTAGAATGCTAGGATTATAGGAATGGGTCTCCCTGACCAGTTGTGGTGGCTAATCTCATACTTGTCTGAGTGATAGGGGTGATGTGACATTCAGGAGCTGAGAAGCTGATCCCAGCATGCCCCTCTGGGGGCAGCCAGAGACAGCAGCAGAGCTTCTTTACTGTCATATTCTGAATTTCCAGAAAAGCCCTCCTAGATTTAACTTAAAAGATAAGCATACAGAAATTTCAGGTTGGTTTTAAGTATTGTTACTTTGCAAAGAAAAATGCCTTTGTTTGTCAGTGTAAACATTCCATTTGGGGTACATGGCTCGGGAGAGGTGTGAGTGGAGATCTGGAAGAGCAGCAAGTGCAGAATGCTAGAAATTTGAGAGGAAGAACTGCCAGAGGTCAGACTCTGAGATGGTTTCTCACAGCTAGGATTCATGATTACTGTTATCTTTTTCGAAAGATTGTTATGTGGAGCACATTGGTAAACATTTTGAAAGAGCTTTGTGTTCTCTAGGGGTAGTAATGGATGTGGTGAATGCCTCACATAGCTGTGTTTAGTGAGCCTGCCTAAGACCGCCCATCCCTAGTGTGCACACAAGGCGGTGCTCATTATTATATCAGTGCTTCCTGACAGCTGATAGCTCCATCCTCTCTGGAGACTTTGGGCATCTGGAGATAGGGAGAAGTGAGGCACTCCTTCCCCTAGTGAGTGGTTGCCAGGGATGCTTTGAACACCTTCTGTGACACGGGACAACCTCCTCAGTAAGAATTCCCTGATCCAGAGGTGAGCCATGCTGAGGTCGATTTCCAGGTCACAGGTCTTCTCTACAGTATATGTATACCCTTTTCTTTTTTGAGACAGGGTTTCTCTGGGTAGTGCTGGCTAGCCTGGAACGCATTCTGTACACCAGGCTGGCCTCGAACTCAGAGACCCACCTGCCTCTGCCTCTCTCTGGTAGGATTAAAGGCGTGCACCACCACCGCCTGACCCAGTTTACTTCTTTTAACAGAAATAGTTTAAGAAACTGAAATTTTTTCCAGTTAACAAGAGCTAGCTTATAAAGAAGTTGAGTTTGGACCGTTCAGCACTCTGTAGACCTGCTTTGCAGGACGCACGTGGTTCTTTGTCTATCACTGGCTATAGGCTGGAGTAATGCATGTGTTTCTCTTTCATGTTGTCTGCTGACTGCTTCTCCCAGCATGGAACTTCTGAGTCTGAAGATCCCCCTCTGTTATGGGCTTTGTTCTGTAGCCTTGAATGTTAGGTCCATGTTAGAAATTAGAAGCCCCAGCCTTGAGCCAGCACTAAGGCTGAGACAAGAAAGCCACTGGGCAAGAAGAGCTTGTCTCAAAAAATGAGAAAAAAGACCTGGTTTTCTCCAGATAGGCTCTCCCTTATATCCCCAACTGGCCTTGAGTTTAGTCTCCTGCCTCAGCATCCTAAGTTGTAGGGTTATAGGCATTTGCCTTCCTGGTTGGCTAGCTGTTGCATCTGTGTATTTTTACACTAGATTTCACTGTGTAGCTGTGGCATGCTGTGAGCTTGCTCTCGTAGACCAGGTTGGCCTCAAACAGCATTGTCCTCTTGCTTTTGTCTGCAGGGTGCGGGGATTTCAGGCATGCACCCTGTTGCTCAGGCTTTAATTTCATTTTTGTTGTTTTTAAATTGATTGTTTTGGGTGTCATTATGCTGCCCAGGCTTGCACTAACTTCCTGGGCTCAAGTTATCCTCTGGCCTCAGTCTCCCAAGTCACTGGAATAGCTGCCACCGCATTAGCTCCTTTCACCCCCTGCCCTTGAGATAGTCTTGTTCTCTGGCCTGTGTTAGCTTTGAGCTCATTGTCCTGCCTTAGTCTTCTCTTTAATTACATTTTAACATTCCTGATGGAAATAGCTTCTCTGGCTACAGGATTAGAGGCCACCCAGTATTCATAACCTGAGACCCAATAGAGTTTGTCAGGGTTGTTGATTGCCTTACAGAGAAAGTGTTTTGAAAGCTACCTTCTTTTCCTCCTCCAGACTGTAACAGAAGACAAGTATGAAATACTCCAGTCTGTGGATGATGCTGCGATTGTGATAAAAAACACAAAAGAACCCCCCTTGTCTTTGACCATCCACCTGACCTCCCCTGTTGTCAGAGAAGAAATGGAGAAAATATTAGCCGGAGGTAGGGGGGCCGAGAGAGGCCAGCAGAACATTGTAGACTTGGTGTTCCCTCTCGCTCAAATGTGCTATTCAGTTTTAGAGTGTTCTGATTAGAGGGTGTCAGTGTAGCTCTGACTGCCTGTACTCTAAATTCATGTCTCCCCTTGGCCTCGTGTTCTTGGGAGTTTGACCCAACAGTGGCACTAAAAGTGAGTAGCACTTTGCATAGGGAGTGCACCGTTTTGTTTCTCATGCTCCTTGAATGGTCTTGAACCTCCTTGTTAAACTTGTTTTCCTCTGAAAAAAAGTATGTCCCCAGGAATCTTGCAGTGTTGCAGTGGTTAGCAGCAGCCAGATGGCTTCTGTATGAACGGCACGTAGGGTAGTGGTCCCTGCGGCACAGCCTGGGTGTTTTCATTTGGCCTCTGCCTGTGGCACTCTATGAGCTTCAGAGTCCAGGAGCTGCAGCAGAGCTTTGGATAAGGTTTGAAACCATTGTGCTGTCTTCCAGCCCAATCTTTAAACTTCAGATGCCAAGCTATTACTTCATCTCCATACAGTTCATGATCTCTCTGCAGCCCTCCTGGGCCTGCTGTCATGCCTTATCCAAATCCCTGAGAGCCAAACGACAGCCTAGCTGTACCGCAGTGGAGACAGACTTGTTGATTTCCCTGTGGCACATGTATCTGATGCCAGTGACCAAAGCCCTCTTAGCTTATCCACTCAGGGACGCTGGACCTTTGACCAACAGGACTCTCTCTGTCAAGGCCTGGGGCTAGGGCAGTCCCGCCTGGTGGGCGGAGGTGGTCCCCTGTGCTTCAGGTGGATGCCTGTTTGTGAGAAGCAGAGAGGGAGTTCATTTCCACTCCCCCCACCTTTGTTTTGTTTTTGTTTTTGTTTTTGTTTTTTGTTTTTCCTATGGTAAATTCCAGCCTAGCTAATTTATGGAGAAGAAACAAGGGAATGGGCCTCTGAGAAGATAGGATCAGCCTATCTTTTCCCTTCCCCGCCAATTATGCCTTTAGAGTAACTTTTCTTTTTTGATTTTGGTTTTTGTTTCTGTGGTTTAAAATTTTGGAGAGGGCCTCCCAGTTTTTCTGACTTCCTCTCAGAGCAGAGCTGATGGCACTTTAGCCTCTCCTTCCCTTGTCCAGGGTGGACACAAATTGAGATTGTGGGAGACTCAGCTGCCCTTTAGGAAGCTGCCACATCCCCTTTGCACCTGACAGAACCCCTTGGTCAAACTGTGCCTTGTCTTCTTATTCCATCCATGAATAGAAACGCTATCAGTCAACGACCCCCCGGACGTTCTGGACAGGCAGAAATGCCTTGCTGCCTTGGCGTCCCTCCGACACGCCAAGTGGTTCCAGGTTTGCATTTTGTTCTTCTCTTTGTCTTTTGGTAGAGAATGCCTAAGTTTTACAACATGGCTAACTTTGACCATAAAGTGTCCGTAACATTGACTGTAGCCGTGCCGATCTTGTTAGCACCTGCAGCGTGCAGCTGCTAAAGGAGCGCGCCTAAATCAATTTGACTTGACAACCTTGAGGAGGCTCACGCTGAGCAGTGGACTGCTTTGCAGTAAGAGTAACAGGCTTCCACATGTGCAGGGAGCTCAGTGCTGGCCATACACTTGGTGGCTGTGCACCCCTGCAACCGTTTACCCTTGGCAAAGCAGCACCATGAGATTCCTGTTGTTGATGTTTGCCTGCTGTCCTCCGTGGTGCCCTGAGTATGAAGAGCCTGCGCTTTCTTCCTCTAGGCCAGAGCCAATGGGCTGAAGTCATGTGTCATTGTCATCCGTGTCCTAAGGGACTTATGTACCCGAGTGCCCTCTTGGGGTCCCCTCAGAGGATGGGTAAGGCACCTTTGATTAGGGGTGGGGTAATGATTGTCCAGGCCGGTCCTTTTCAGAGCGTGGTCTTCACACAGCTTCATGGTGTTGGCTTGGGTGGCTGTTGTGATCCATCAGGCCCTGGGTTGGGGTGGAAGCAAGACAAGGGCCTTCTTGGGTGGGGGAGTGGGTGGGGGTACTAGTTCAGAAAGGAGTGGGTGGGGGTACTAGTTCAGAAAGGAGTGGGTGGGGGTAATAGTTCAGAAAGGAGTGGGTGGGGGTAATAGTTCAGAAAGGAATGGGTGGGGGTAATAGTTCAGAAAGGAATGGGTGGGGGTAATAGTTCAGAAAGGAGGTGGGAGCTTCCTGGGCAGTCCACTGTGACTAGTCATAAAAGGATAGGCGTGCAGGTGTTCTTGAACAGTTTGCCAGCAGGGCCTGAGGCCTATTCTGCCTGTTTTCTTCTTCTTCTTCTCCTCCTTCTTCTTCTCCTCCTTCTTCTTCTCCTCCTTCTTCTTCTTCTTCTCCTTCTTCTTCTTCTTCTTCTTCTTCTTCTTCTTCTTCTTCTTCTTCTTCTTCTTCTCCTTCTCCTTCTCCTTCTCCTTCTCCTTCTCCTCCTCCTCCTCCTCCTCCTCCTCCTCCTCCTCCTCCTCCTCCTCCTCCTCCTCCTCCTCCTCCTTCCTCTCCTCCTTGTCGTTGTTGTTGTTGTTGTTATTATTATTATTTAAGCTGCCTGTTTTTTTTTAACTACTAAATGGTTACAGTTTAAGCCTAATTGCCTAAGTCCTCAGTGTTGTCCCTTGACCCATACCGCCTTTATGAAAGCTCCTGCCTAGATGTCTGATGTTGGACTCTGACCTCACTGGCTGGCTTTCAGTCTTAGGACTCCTAACCCTCTAACCCAGTCGTAGGGCTTCCTAGGGTGTTTCCTGCAGCTGGATGCTCATTGTCCCTCTTGCCTTTTAGCCGCTGGAGCTGCTGTGTGAGAAGTCCATTGGGACTGCCAATAGGCCAATGGGTGCTGGCGAAGCCCTGCGAAGAGTGCTGGAGTGCCTGGCATCCGGCATCGTAATGCCAGGTTGGGGCCTTGTGATTTTTAAGGGACAGGGAAAAGGACAGGGATGAAGGCCTTACAGCCACTGCCTCACTGCTCCACTGACTGGATTAGGGATACAGCAGCTCCATGTCCCCCTGCTAGGGCCAAAGCACGTGACTACCCTCTTGCACCATCATATCCAGCCCTGTGCCGGGTCCGCAACCATGAATGGGGCGGAACCAGGGCCAGTGGTGACCCACTCCTACGTGACTTTCTTGCTCTGAGACACATACAATTTATTTCTGTCGAGGGCTGGATGCCGAGTGGGTCACCAAGCTCGGTGTGTTTTCCAGAGCTGGGTGTGGATGGGGTGCGGGGGGGTAACACACCTGGTTCCCTTAGCCAGCAACTCTTATGAGACGACAAGGGATAATCCTCTGCATATCTTCCTTGTTTCCTGCCTTCAGATGGTTCTGGCATTTATGACCCTTGTGAAAAAGAAGCCACTGATGCTATTGGGCATCTAGACAGACAGCAACGGGAAGATATCACACAGAGTGCGCAGGTATAGTCGTCGCCATTGCCAACATGAGCCCTTACCCAGTCTGCACTCACTGGCTCCCAGTTCCTTACTGGGCATTTGAAGGGCAGCCCTTGGATCATAGGCTCAGGTTGGGGACCAAGGCAAAGGCATGGTGTCTGATACAGGGAGCCCCAATCTGGGCTGCTGCTTTGTTCTGGTGCCACATGTGATTGTCTGCCTCTCTACCTGCTCAACTGCCATGTTGGCACAGCAAGGTCAGTGGGCTGTAGCTTTGCTGTGAGAACTGCTCGAGGCTCTTCCCCTGCAGCTCTACCACTTGGCTCCATGTGGCGACCAGCCCCCAGGTTGGGGTCTCCTGTACTCTTCTTGAGGGGGGTGGTCACAGGCTGGCACTCCCCCACAGCAAGGCCAGGCCAGAGCTGTCAGGCCCTGCCCTGGCTGTCAGGGGACCCCTTGCTGACCTAAGGGAGACTATTAGCAGGACCCCCTCACCCCCCAGCTTCCACCTGATCTCAGAAGGCATTAGTGAGCGCACATGTGGTCACTGTGGCATGAGGCAGCCGAGTCAGACTCCTCTTCCCCTTCTCTAGCATGCTCTGCGGCTTGCTGCTTTTGGTCAACTCCATAAAGTCCTAGGAATGGACCCCCTGCCTTCCAAAATGCCCAAGAAACCAAAGAACGAGAACCCAGTGGACTACACTGGTAAGGACACATGGGCACTGATGGCAGGGCTCTCTCTAGAGTGCTGTTTGCATGTCTCAGCTGCTTCTACCTGATCTCCTTTCAGTTCAAATTCCCCCCAGCACCACCTACGCCATCACACCCATGAAACGCCCCATGGAAGAGGATGGGGAGGAGAAATCTCCCAGCAAAAAGAAAAAGAAGATCCAGAAGAAAGGTAAGGACGTTCCCTGGCTGGTGCCCACTTTACTCCGTCTGGCTCAGTTACTGTACATCTGGATGTTTTTTGCCCCCCCCCCCCCTTTTTTAAATATCCCTTGAAGGCCATATTAAAAGCCTCATTCATTCATTCATTCATTTATTTAAATCAGCATATGTTTACAAAGAATTTCTGTGGGGTGTGAATGTGCATGCACCATGGTGTTCATGTGGAGGTTAGAGGACAACCTTGGGTCTGTCCTTGCCTTCTACCTCGTTGTAGAAAGGGTCTCTTTGTTGTTTCCTGCTGAGTAGGCCAGGCTATCTGCCCCACAGGCCCCCTGGAGATTCTTGTGCTTCTATCTCCTGTCTATCTAGCTATGGGAGTGCAAAGATCACAGATGAGCCCTGGCCCATGTGGCTTTATGTGAGTTCTCAGGAGCTGGACTCTCAGGCATTCAAAGTAGGCCTTTTGGCCTCTTAGCCATCTCCCCTTGATTTTTTTTTTTTTTTTTTTAATTTAATTTTTTTTTTTTTTTTTTTGAGACATGACCACCACACATGTTCTCTGTTATTTTTATGTAGCTCTAGTTGCCCTTGAACTGCTGTGTAGAGAAAGCTGCCCTTGATTTTTTTTTTTTTTTTTTTTTTTTTTTCTGAAACAGGGTTTCTCTGTGTAGCTTTGCGCCTGTCCTGTAACTCACTCTGTAGCCCAGGCTGACCTCGAACTCACAGAGATCTGCCTGCCTCTGCCTCCTGAGTGCTGGGATTACAGGCGTGCGCCACCACCGCCTGGCCTGGCCCTTGATATTTAAGTATTGTGGAAACCTAATGTCTGGGTCTGGTGGCTCACACCTATGACCCCAGACCCCCTGAGGTTAAGTTGAGAGAAGTGTGACTTCCGGTCAGGCTGACATTCCGAGTGAGGAAGGTGCTTGCTTTCTCACTACCCCAAGCTAGTAACTGGTACAGGTGCAGTGAGAGGGTGCCATGGTGAGTTGCGCTTCCAATGGCTGCAGAAAGGCTCAGGCCAGGTCACTTGCCCCTGAGTCATGTAGCAATCTCTAGGCTTTGGCTTTTCTGGGCTCTGGGAGTTTCATCCCTTTTTACCTTGGTCTCTTCTTAGAGGAGAAGGCCGAACCTCCCCAAGCTATGAATGCCCTGATGAGGCTGAACCAGCTGAAGCCGGGGCTGCAGTACAAGCTGATCTCCCAGACAGGTCCTGTTCATGCCCCCATCTTCACCATGTCTGTGGAGGTAGATGGCAGTACCTTCGAGGCTTCAGGGCCATCTAAAAAGACTGCCAAACTACATGTGGCTGTAAAGGTAAGTGCAGGTGGATACTCTTTTCCAAACGGAAAATGCACTTCCACGTAGGCCTCAGTTTGCAAGCTGAGGTGGGACTCTCAGAAAGGGTGTAGAGACACAGAAGTAGTTAGATTTCTGATCATTTAACAAGTCATGTATCACAGCTCCAGAGGCAACCTGAGGAACTAAAAGGAGGGGAAACAACCTTTGCAGGTAGCCAAGCTTGTGCTACAAGTTATCTTAGGAAGCTCTGGAGTGTGGGGAGGACGTTTGTAGGTGGTTCCTTGAAAGCCTTCTATCGTTTGAGCCCTGGGTCTGTCTTCTCCACAGGTGTTACAGGACATGGGCTTGCCAACAGGCGCTGAAGGCAGAGATTCCAGCAAAGGGGAGGACTCGGCTGAGGAGTCAGATGGGAAGCCAGCCGCAGTGGCCCCACCCCCTGTGGTAGAAGCTGTCTCCAACCCTAGTTCTGTCTTCCCTTCAGATGCCACTACTGAGGTGAGCCTGTGATGGGTGCTGGCAGTGACACTGCATACATGGTGGGCGCGGTGTTGGCAGAAGAGAGCCAGCCAGGTCCAACTTGTGGCCTAACATGAAATCTTGAAATCACTTCAGACATTCTGAGTTGTTTTGCAGTTTTTTTTGTTACTGAGGTGCATGGTTCTCAAACTTGAACTTTTTTTCTCTCTCAATTTTATATTTTATGTATGTGAATCTTTTGTCTGTGTGTATGTCCGTATAACACATGTGTGCAGTGCCCTCAAATCTCTTGGAACTGGAGTTTAAAAAGGTTGTGAAGCTAAGTGATTTATGGTGATGCATGCTTTTTAATCCCAGCACTCAGGAGGATAGCCAGGGCTACACAGAGAAACTCTTGTCTTGAAAAACAAAACAAGCTGGGTGGTAGTGGCGCACGCCTTTAATCCCACCACTCAGGAGGCAGAGCCAGGCAGATCTCTGTGAGTTCGAGGCCAGCCTGGTCTACAGAGCGAGATCCAGGAAAGGTGCAAAGCTACAGAGAAACCCTGTCTCAAAAGATCCTTCAGTCGGCTGGGCCAATTGTTCTCTTGTATCTAAAAACCAGAGAGGGGGTGGGGGGGAGAACCAAAAGGTTTTGAGCCACCATGTGGGTGATGAGAACCAAATCCATGTCTTAAGAGAGCCGCCATTACTTTTAACCACTGAGCCATCTCTCTAGCCTTTGAACCATTTTTCCCCCTTTTAATATAATAAGCCCTATAGCAATCTCATTTTATTATTACTATTTTTTTTTTATTGCACACATCATTGTGTGTGTACACGCTTGAGGGCACATATTTAGTGGTCATAGTATAACTTCTGGAAGTCTATTTTGGCTGAACTTGGATCATCAGCCTTGACGGCAAGTGTCTTTACACATTGAGCCATCTTGCCGGTCCCTGTGTGTGAGCTTGGTTGGTATACAGTAATGTTTTGCAATATGTCAAAAGGTTGGACTCACCTGCCAGATCTTTTTTTTTTTTTTGAGCTGAGGATTGAACCCCGGGCCTTGTGCTTGCTAGGCAAGCACTCTACCACTGAGCTAAGTCCCCAACCCCACCTGCCAGATCTTATAGCCAGTCACCTGCAAAGGGAGCTGTGGAAGTTGTGGAACCCAGAACCTGTACTCAGAGCGGGCGGTGTGGGTGGAGTTGGTTGTGTCACTGAGACCCCATGTCAGCTGGCATTCACACAGGACAGTCCAGATCTAGAGGTTCAAGTGAGAGGGCTTGGCTCAGTGGCTGTTTGGCGTCTGGGTGGTGGTGGAGTGCCCAGTCTAATTTAGTGGGTTCTCTTTGTGCTTTCCCTGAGGACGTCAAGCAGCAGGGGCCGATATTGACTAAGCATGGCAAGAACCCAGTTATGGAACTTAATGAGAAGAGGCGTGGTCTCAAATACGAACTAATTTCCGAGACTGGGGGCAGCCACGACAAACGGTTTGTTATGGAGGTGAGTAATCAGGTAGTTAGAGGCAACCCTGAGCTTCCTGGGAAAGAAGTGCTCTCCTGGGAGAGGCCTGGGCCTCTCCAGAAAGGCTTTAAATTAAACTAGGCCCTCACATTAGAGGAGGGTGCTGGGTTAGCTCAGTCCCCGTACACTGCTTTTTCCTCAGGTTGAAGTGGATGGTCAGAAGTTTCAAGGTGCTGGTTCAAACAAAAAGGTGGCAAAGGCTTATGCTGCTCTTGCTGCATTAGAAAAGCTTTTTCCTGATGCCCCCCTTGCCCTTGAAGCCAACAAAAAAAAAAGGACCCCTGTACCTGTCCGAGGTGGACCCAAATTTGCTGCCAAGGTAAGAATTCAACTTTGAGTCCTCTGGCTTTAGGTAGGAATTTGATTGATCTGAGGGTGGGATGAACCCCACTCATGTGCACTCTCTTTCAGCCACACAACCCTGGCTTTGGCATGGGCGGCCCCATGCATAACGAGGTGCCCCCGCCTCCTAACCTTCGAGGCCGGGGTCGAGGAGGGAACATCCGTGGGCGAGGACGAGGGCGAGGATTTGGTGGCGCCAACCATGGAGGAGGCTACATGAATGCTGGTGAGGGTCCTCCTCCTTCCTGTCACCTATGGCACACTCCAGGGGTGATGTGTCCCTTTCCTTGGAAACCTGGAACCTGTCTGCTCTCTTGCAGGTGCCGGATATGGAAGCTATGGGTACGGCAGCAATTCGGCCACGGCAGGCTACAGTAAGTGTGCGTTCTCTCTGTCTGCACTTGGGAAGCTGCGGCAGCGTAGTCTGGGTCTGAGTTAGGGTAGGTTGCTGGCCTCAGCATTCCTGAGGTTCAGGGCCACCAGCCGTACCTTTTTGCGGTGATTAGGTTAGCCCCGGCCCTCAAGTCCCTGTCCCCAAAGTGTGTCCTTGACAGTTTTAATGCTAACACACCCTTGTGTACCGCCTAAGTTCCTTTGAAGTCGGCTTTTTAAATTTCTCTGCTTTAAGCACCAGTCTTTGAGAATGCGCCTTCCTGCCCGTGCACTGCTCTTTGTCTTGAGAAGGAGCCTTCATTGGGGGGTCACACGAGCAGAGAAATCTAAAACCTGAATTTCAAATGTGGCGCTCAGTGCCCTTTTTCAAAAGAATTCTAATTTCTTCTCTCTGCTCTGTCTCCCCCTTTTGTAGGTGACTTTTTCACAGACTGCTACGGCTATCATGATTTTGGGGCTTCCTAGAGCGTCTAAAAGTATTGACACAAAATCAACTTTTTACTCCAATTTCCTCCAACTCCAAAACCCAAAGTGTCCGTGCTGTGTCCCTGTGCTTCTCTGGGGTTCTCAACCGTGGCTTCCACCGCAGCTTGTCTGAGACTGCTAGCCTGCAGACTTAAGACAATGGCAGGTTCTGTCATGAATTTGCCTTTGAACTTGGTCATTTCGAAGTACACACTAAGTGGAAAAACCCTTTTCTCAGAATGTTTTTTCTTATTTTTATTTTTATTTTTTTGTGTGCAGCCTCGCACAGAATCAGAATTCTAGAACCAGCGTTGCTCAGCATCAAGGCAAAAGCCCATCTTTGCTTTTTATGGAAAGCATTCCTTTATTTAAAGAGACAGATAATGGCACGTTTTAATCTACCTTTGTCTTAATTTACAGCAGGTTTTGTATGCATTTTTAACCTTTTCACAAATTTCCACATCTGATTGATGCCTTTGGCAGTGATGAAAATGGTTTCAGGACATGTGAATCCAGAGCAGCTGACTTTTTCTTGCCATTTTAAGGAGGATATAAGCCTCTGGGATGGCCAGGACTTGGTAGAGCAGGGCCTCCCCCCTTTTGTAATGCTCTGGTGGGTCCTGGGTTAAGGGGATTCTGTGGCTGCTTTAGTTAAGAGAGTGTACTTGCAAAGGCATCAAAACTGCGCTTCCGTTACCTGTGTGAGAAGTAAGACAGGCTTGAAAGGAGAGAATAACGTGAAATTTTGCAAGTCCTGATCACAGCTGTTAATGTATGGACTTCTGGGTTGGGTTCGAGTTTTTTTTTTTCACACTGGACCCTTAAAACTGATCTGGAGGCCCGCACAGTCCTAGGACCCCCCCCCCCCCCAGCAGAGCTACACTGCTGGACACCTAAAAGTTTCTCCCCATGTGTAAAGTACAAGGCTCCTTTTTTTCTGGTGGGGATCCTTGTGATACTGTGGTTAGGCCTCTGCTCTGTAGTCTTTGCTACAGATCTGCCCCTACTTTGACTTGCAAGATTTGATGTTTATTCAGGCAAAAAAGTGGCCAAAATGGTTATCGTGTGACTTGTTCCCCAAGGTTTGAAAAGTCAGTGAAACTTTCTAAGACTTTGCATGATGTGTTTTATTTTATTTTTTAGAAAGTTATTGTTTGCGAATAATGTCTTTTTATACCAGGAAATAGTTCTGAATGACATTGAAAACCTACCCTTTCCTTATTACTATTATTATTTTTTAAATGAATACATGTTAAAGTAATGAGCCTTCCGTACTGGTGTCTTCATTCATGCCCGGCTTCAGGCAGGCAGCTCAGTCGCTCAGCATAGGACCCTGGGGAAGCCAAGGCAGGGGCCTGGAGGAGGGACTGGGGTTGGGGTTGGGGTGATCTGGAGCCCTGGGCTTCCCAGTGTCCTCACTGAGCCTCCATGTGTTTGCTTTCTTGCATTGTGGGACACTTCCTCCTCTGTAGTGTCGTGACTGTGTGATGGGGCTGGGTGAGGTCTGTCTAAAGACAGGCTTGCACAGGGACATTATCTCTGCGAGTGCTTGTGCATCAGCATGGGGGTGGGGGATGGACCCACCAGTGGGTTGAGGGGAGGCATAGTGCCCTTAGTTCTCAACCAGGGAAGCAAGGTCAGGCTGTGTGGGAGCACCCTTCTGCCTGTCTGGGGCCTATCGGGGTTCACTGGGCTAAAGGTCTGCATGCTGGGGCTACTTTGGGAATCCAGGCTTCTGGGAGCTCCAAGGTCCCTGTTGAGCACTGGGAAATGTTCTGGCTTCCCCTGAGCCTGGAGGTGGGAACTCCCTTCTGTAGCGGGACTGAAGTGATGCCTTGGCCCGGCCCGGCGCTGTTGTTCTCCTGCTCCTATCAACTCCACCCAAGTCTCCCAAGGGAGCATGTTGATAAACCCACAGTGAGCCAAAGTGGGGGCCAGAGACTGTAGCGGCCACAGTGCTATCTATCATCAGTCCTGCCACTGAGGCTCCATTCAGACCCTGAACCTCAGTCTCAGCCTGTGTTTGCCTTCTCCTGAGACTGGGGGCCCCTCTATGCCTTCAGTTGTGTTTCTCACACTAAGGACGGAGGCGGGGCAAGTGTCCTGAGTCTCAAATCACTGCCTCAGAGCAGCTGGTCTCTGAAGACCATGGTGGTTTTAGAGCCCTCATGGCAAGGCATCTCCTGGGGTCCCCAAGGCTTGTGCCTGTTGAGCTCATTCCTGCACGGAGGGGAAGGGGGTGGCTCACTGCTTCTGGGTGCTTTGCTTTTCCTGTCACCGTTGGGGACATCTGGGTAGCCGTCAGCTAGTCCTGAATGTCATCCACGCTCGGAGCCCATCTCATTGTAATGTTGACATCCGCAAAGCTGCTGTCTACTGCCGCTTGTCATCAGCTGAGGGTGAGTGGAGCTGAAGGCTGGGCTGGCTGCTTCAGCCAGGCTGCTCTGAGCAGTAAGCTGTGGGCCAGCCTTCAGGGCCCACGACTGCTGCCTTTCTCCCCTCCCAGCCCTCACCCTGGGACCCTCCACCTGATCTGCTGCTTCCCTGTTTAGGTCAGTTCTACAGCAATGGAGGGCATTCTGGGAATGCCGGTGGTGGAGGCAGCGGGGGCGGTGGTGGCTCGTCCAGCTACAGCTCCTACTACCAAGGAGACAGCTACAACTCTCCAGTGCCCCAGAAACATGCTGGGAAGAAGCCGCTGCATGGGGGCCAGCAGAAGCCCTCCTACAGCTCGGGCCACCAGTCCCACCAGGGCCAGCAGCAACCCTACAGCCAGAGCCAGTACAGCAGCTACGGCCCGCCGCCGCCGCCACCGCCGCCGCAGGGCAAGCAGAAAGGCTACGGCCACGGGCAGGGCAGCTATTCCTCCTACTCCAACTCCTACAGCTCCCCTGGTGGTGGTGGGGGCTCTGACTACAGCTACGACAGCAGATTCAGTGAGTTGGCTTTCTGTCCACTTCCTGGGTGGGGACGGCCAAAAGCCCAGTCTAGCCAGAGCTGTGAGGCGCTCTGGGAGAGTGAGTACAGGGAGAAACCTGGACGCGTCCCCTCGGGCCCTAGGTCCCTTCCCTGTGGCTGAGGTCTCTGCCCCATGCTGTGGCTAGGTGCCAGGGTAGAAGCTGCAAGGCTGCCTCCTGGGACTTCTCAAGGGCTGTGGTATCCAGCTCCTCCTGAAATCCGTCTCATGCACTGGCCTCTGAGCTTCATGGGCACTGTTGCCCAGTAGAGTTGAGTAGGTGTGAGTTTGTCCTCATGATAGAACAGCAATCATCAGAAGGATTGGGGCCTAAATAAGCTGTGGGATGGGGGGCAGATGAAAGCAATGTGTCTCAGGGGAGAAGATGCAGTTGGGAAGGTGAGACAGATGGGCTTCAGAGTGGGTGATAGGCCTGTCCCAGGACAGGATGACTGTGACAGGGCTCGCCACCAAGGCTTCTCACCTATCTGAGCTGTCCTTGGCCCCAGGCCCTAATCACACTGATTTTTTTCCTCAGACTACAGTGGTAGTGGAGGCCGCAGTGGCGGGAACAGCTATGGCTCCAGTGGGTCATCCTACAACACAGGCTCACATGGGGGTTACGGCGGAGGTTCTGGGGGCAGCTCTTCATACCAAGGCAAACAAGGTGGGCCCGGACAGCAAGTGGTCCGGCAGGGGCAGGGCGGGGCTTTAGAGGCGCAGGACTTGACAGGAGCAGGGCGCTGTGAGCTGTGAGCGGCCTGTGTGATCGCTGCCGCTGCCGCTGCCTTCCCTTGGGGGCTGGGCTCATTTTTTTCGGGGGCCAGAGACCTCAAGTCGCCTAACTCTTAAATGTTGGCAGCTACTGAGCAGAGCTGTGGGGCTCCTGTCTCTGGTCAGTCACCGAGCACTTGACATCAGCTCCTCAAAGGCAAAGTTGTCCCACCTCTTGGGGTAGCAGTGAGTGATAGGCCGGTGTGACAGAGCAGGAGCCCACTGGACTGCCACCCTGGGGTACAGTAGTGTGTAACTGTTGCCCAGACTTCTGTGCTGAGCCCCTTCCATCTTGCAGGGGGCTACTCATCACAGTCGAACTACAGCTCCTCCGGGTCCAGCCAGAGCTACAGCGGTCCTTCCAGCTCCTACCAGTCCTCACAAGGCGGCTACAGTCGGAACACAGAGCACAGCATGAACTACCAGTACAGATAAAGGCCCAGGCTGCCCTCCCTCTCCCATTCTGCACCTCTGTCTCCAACTCATCTCGGGAGATTGTCTGCACATCACCAGTTGCCATGTCCACTGGCGCAGTGCCCACCCGTCCACGTTGCCGATGTTGCCACGCTGTGAAGTGTGGTGGTCCCTGAGACCCGTGCCGTGACCCCTATTTAGCTGTGTTAGGGACTCGTGTCTTCAGTGGTCTGGTAGTTGCCGTTCATTCCACCTTGTCTGAGTAGGGTTGGAGTTGTTGCCTTGCAGTGTCCCTCCGTCTGTTTCTGCCCGGTGTGAGTTCCACTGGGTGTCCTTAAAGAGTTGCAGAAGGGATACGGCATCTGTTAATGCTTTTGTGAAGTGAGTTAAATGAGCTTGCTTTATTTTAATGCTTTAGTGTTTCAGTTTTATAAGTGAAGTTTTTATTTTAAAAACCGGTGAGAAAGAGTGGTTTGTTTTGTTTTTGTTTGTTTTGTTTGGTTATGTCTGGATCATTCAGGCAGTGCATTTGAACCCCGCTGAATGTAGACAAATAAAGAAAAACAAAACTGCGCTTGTCGCGGGCCTGCAATGTTTTCTCTCTTTGGATGGAGGCCCTGGCTGACCTCCAACTTTTTACCCTCCTGCCTCCGCTTCCCAAGTGCTGGGGTTAACAGGTGTGAGCCACCACACCCAGCTTTTTGATGAAGTTTGAAATGTCATCCCTCACACCATGGCAGAGCAGACTGTTCCTGTAAGACTGTAACTCAGTTGGGAAACCACAAGGTAGGGCTGGGTAAGGTTCCTCAGGTGCAGTCCTGCCTAGAGGTGCTGTGAAAGTGGGAGAGCTGGGGCTGAGACTTCCCAGGGCAGTGGATGTCATTATCAGAGGCCTTTGCCCCCAGGTGAAGTCCTGCACCGGAGGGAGGGTGCTGCCCCAAGCCCTTGTTGCATGGGGAGTGCATTGGGAAATGCTGCATGCACCTCCACCAGGGAAGGTTTTCTCACTCTGACCCTGCCCGCAGAGGGCCTAGTAGGTGGCATCCAGACTAGGACTCGCCCTGTTGGGAGTAGCACCTCCACTGCTGCCAGCCCAGGCACAGGTGTGTCCTCCCCATCCCCCTACCCCTACCCCCCCATGGCTTACTCAGAAGATCTGTGTGCTGCTCTGGGCTCCTGCCTCAGTGCAGGAAGTCAGCCAGGGAGATGGATCTTTCTGATGCAAGAAAGGAGCACAGGGTGCCTCAGGTGAGGTGATGGGCCGAGGAAGGAGTCCTGAACCAGTACCTTTTGAACTCCTCCGAAGACCAGAGCAGCAACTGTCTTCCAGAACACCCCTCTGGGTGATGGGACCCTCCAGCCACACTGAAGTTTCTCAGTGGACACTCAGCCAGCAACAAAGGATTCCACACACCCATCCCTGGTACATCCAACCCAAGCTCATCAGTGTAGGAAGCTGGCTTCAGGGAAGTATAGTTTGTCCCCTGAACATAGAGGAGTCCTGGTGCTGGCCCTTTGTCTGGGCATAGCTAGGAGGCCTTCCTCACAGTTGCCCTCCAGCCCTACAAAGCCATTGGGGAGCTGCTGCTCCTCCCCCACCCAGTAGTGAGTAGGCAGGAGCTGCTTTATGATGGGCACTCTCCTTGGGTGCTGTTCTCTGGGTTGCTTTGAGTGGTATCTCATGTCATCTGTTAACAGATCTCTAGGAGTCTGAGCAGGAAATTACGGGCAGAGATTATGGTTTGTCTCTGATGATGGCAATGTACTTTTGTGGGGGGTGGGGGTGGTGGTTCGAGACAGGGTTTCTCTGTAGTTTCGGTGCCTGCCCTAGATCTCGCTCTGTAGCCCAGGCTGGCCTCAAACTCAGAGATTCGCCTGACTCTGCCGCGCCACACCCCCCCCCCCCCCCCCCCCCCCAGTGCTGGTATTAAAGGCGTGCGCTGCCACCACCACTACCTGGTGGCAATGTACTTTTTGTGTAAGCATAGAGGTTGGGGCCTGGGCTTCAGGTGCAGACTGCTCCCGAGTGTTAACACTTGTCAGAGGAGGAGGAGGAGACTAAAGGCCACCTTCAGGTTCCTAACAAGGATGCAGACCCAGGGCTTCCACCTGCTTGAGTGGTGCCCCTGGGCTGTGGCCAGTCTCCTCTGCCAGTTTATGTGTGTGTGAAGTTTTGAAATGGGGTCTCACTTCCCTGGCTGACCTGGGAACTTGAGGTGGAGCCGCCTCCACCTCCCGAGTACTGGATTTGGACATGTGCCATAACCCTTGGCTCACTGGTTTGTTGGCCTACCACATGTTTATGAGGTGCTCATGCTCCAAATCTGTGCTACATGCTGTTGATAGTCATTGTGCTGCCGGGACCCAGTGGGCCTCCCCCAGCCTGACAGCAAGGCAGGCTGGGGGAGTTGGAGCCAGCAGGGGGGTTAGGCTCAGGGGTGAGGGAAGAGTATGTCGGGCACAGGAACAGTCCAGAGTGTTCCCAGAAGTTTCTCCGGTCCTTCCAGGCCCAGCGGTCAGGACAAACCTCTCCCATGTCCTACAGCCGCTTGGTCCCAATTAAACGCACAGAGGCTTATATTACTTACAAACCACATGACCTATGGGTCAGGTTTCCTGCTAGCTAGCTCGTATAACAACCCATTTCTATTCTATATGTTGCCATGTGGCTGTGGTGTTAGGGGTTGGCGGGCATCTTGTTGCTCTTTGGGCGGCTGGTGACTTCCCTGACTATCCTTCAGTTCGAATGTACTGCCTAAACTTATCCTGCCCTGCTATAGGCCAATGCAGCTTTATCAGTCAGAGCAGCACATGTTCACAGTGTACAGAAAGACATCCCACAGCACCAGAACGACAGAATACGCAGAGTAACAGTTGGCTTTAGGCACGGGTTGAAGCCTTATGTATGCAAAAGGGAAAAGTGAGCAGTGTGAGTGGGGGGCAGGGGTCAGCAAATGCCAGGCCAAGGGCATCTTGTAACCCTTGTCCTAAGGGCCATGGAATGGATCACTGAGGGATCTGAGTTGGGAAGACCTGGGTGACTGTACTTTATTTAGTCAATGTCCGTGGCATTGGAAGACAAGAAAGGGTATTGTAGGCCAGGCAGGAGTTGCTGAAATTCTGGAATGTTCTGAAGTTGAAAGCCCTCTTGGATTTGAGGGAGACCTGAGGTGGTTTAAAACCTTTTTATCTTTGAGGAACTCCAAGGTGGGAATTTTGAAAAAGGGGCCAGGACATACTTCTCCTGTGAGGCTGAATTGTCTGAGCTATGGTGATTATGATAGCTTGACCACGTTTCACCACCACCCAAGAAATGGCACCCTGGCTCATCTGCTGTGGCACCTAGGCATTGTGGATTGTCATAGACACCTCCACCCTGGCTGGCTAAACAGGCTTACTGGGCCTGGGAACACTTATGGCAGTCACCAGAATCCATGGTCCTAAGCACCATTTCACTGTTGGTCCTGGAGCTTAATTCTACATTTCTGAAAGTTCTCAGCTTTTCCCTGAACCCAAAATTCTATGTAGTCCCTGCCTGTTTTGGTCCCCTCTGCCTTCTCATGCCAGCCTCCTAATCTGAGGGTGTGTGGGGACTCCATGGAAGCCACAGGAACCCCGGTAAGTGAGGACAGAACACCAGTCACATGGCTAGATAGAATGCAAGTGTGTGGAAATCCTCCCAGGCAGTTACTGCACACACCTCTAACTCAATTCACCACCACCCTCCTTGCTCAGGGTTTCCTAGGTAACTCCTGGGCTTGCCCACGCTGGGAACTCAGCCAGCTTTCTCACCGAGTCCCCGCCCCTTGTGCTGCAGCTTCTCCAATCTCCAGGCAACAACCCTGGCGCTGTCCCTTGTGCTGAAGCTGAGCTCCCGGTGATGTCATTTACAGGGAGGGCTCCAGGGCATGCCTAGCCCTCCCACTGATGGCATTAAGTCCTGCTCCTTCCTTGCCCACTTACCCCATGACAAAGTCTGTGTCTTCCTGCCCAGGGTCTCAGCTGTGCCATCTGCCCTCTACCCTATCCCTCAGTTCCTCCGGCCACTCCTGACTTCACTGCACAAGTGCCCTGGTACTTTTCCTACTCCTGCTGCCTCTCCAGTCTCTGCACCAACCTCCAGGTCTTGATTCAAGCTGGACCTTCCACCAGGCCCACTTCTAGTTTCTGTGATTCTGGATCATGGGAGACTAAGGAATAAGCTTCCTTGAGCCCAAGAATTTTGAAGCCAGCGTGTGCTAGGAAACCATCAAAGCTGGACATAGTGGCCTTAAACTGCTACTAGCCGTTTGACCACATCCCAAGAAAAGCAAGGGAGCCGGGTGGTGATGGCACACACCTTTAATCCCAGCACTTGGGAGGCAGAGGCAGGTGGATCTCTGAGTTTGAGGCCAGCCTGGGCTATGGAGTGAGTTCCAGGATAGCCAGGGCTACACAGAGAAACCCTGTCATGACAGAAAGACCAAAAAAAAAAAAAAAAAAAAAGTGAAAGCAGAAGGGTCAGCCTTGTCGACCTCACAGTGAGTTTGAGGTCGCCATGAACTATGTCTTGTCTCAAAAATAACCAATACAGGATTGGAGAGATGGTCCTGAAGGTTCTAGACCCATCATCCACATGGTGGCTCACAATTGTAACCCCAGGTGCAGGAGATCACACCTGTTCCCCCACCATAGCATAGCATGCATTTAGTACACAGATGTCCATTTAGGTAAAACATAAAAATTTTAACTGGGCGGTGGTGGTGCACCCCAGCACCCTGGAGGCAGAGGCAGGTGCCTCTCTGTAAGTTTGAGGACAGCCTGGTCTACAGAGTGAGTTCCAGGACAGCCAAGGCTGCACAGAGAAACCCTCTCTTGAAAACAACCTTTTTTTTTTTTTTTTAAATAGTCCATGTGAGGACTAGGGAAATGGATCAGTACACTAAAGTGACAATCCTGAAATTGACTTTCCTGGGACCCATATGATGAAAGAACAGATTCCTGGAAGTTCTGGCAAGTGTGTGGGTGTGTGTGGCCACATGTGTACACCCACACATGTAAATAAGTGTAACAATTTAAGAACGGCTCTGACTGTGACCCCAGCACTGTGTGTGGCGGTGGGGTGGTGACCATGAGGATCAATGGGGCTGGCTACCTAACAGCCTAGGTTCATGTTCAGGGAGGGACTGTCTGGAGCGTTCAAAGTGGAGAGTAACAGCAGGGCATTTGACATCCTTGGCCTCTGCTCTTACACAAACAAGGGACACCTCAGTTCAGTTTTGGTGTTCTGAAGTGTCCTGACTAGACCCATTCCACAAACTGGAGTCCTTTAGCCCTTATCACGGGGTAGAGGCGCTAAGATCCTATACCAGTGTAGCCCTGCTCAGGAGAGCTGGTTCCCCATAGCAGCTCACTGGGAGTGTGAGACAATGGCGCCCTCTGCTGGCAGAGGTGACATCTGCTTTATGTTGATGTTAACTCACCTGGCTTTATTCCTGTTCAGGCAGAGGGCTGGCAGGGAGAAACATGAGCATCACACACACACACACACACACACACACACACACACGTGAGCACACATGCACTCATGCATCTCACACAGAATGAATAAAGTAATGATGGGGGATGAGTTTCTGGACTTTAGGGTTCTTTTTTGCAATGCTAGGATTCCTTTGAAAAAATAGCTAACGACTGTATTGAGCTCTTGACTGAATGATGGGTCCTTCTCTTAGCTCTTTGAATGAATGAATGAATGATGAATGATGAATGAATGAACTCTGCCTCTAATCCCAGCACTCAGGTGGCAAAAGCAGGCATATCTCTGTGAGTTTGAGGCCAGCCTGGTCTATCAAGTAAGTTCTGGGACAGCCAGGGCTGCACATAGAAATCCGGTCTTGAAAAATAAAACAACAAACAAGCAAAAGAAAAAAAAAAGAATGAATGAACACAGTATGGCAGAGGCTAGTTAGGGACTACATGTATGATACATCCATTCTCATGCTGTTTCTATCTGGGGAAGAATGCAGAGACTTATGAATGCTAGCCAGGAAGGAGCTTTATGCATGTCAGCTTTTATCTTTTATTTTATTTAAAATTGTAAGGTTCTGTGTGTGTGTGTGTGTGTGTGTGTGCGCGTGTGCATAAGTAGTACTTGACTTACATGTATGTTCACCACCAGAGGAGGACATCAGATCCCCTGGACCTGGAGTTACAGGTGGTTGTGTGTGCTGGGAACTGAACCTACATCCTCTGCAAGAGCAACAAGTGCTCTTAACTGCTGAGCCGTCTCTTTAGCCCCTATTTTGCTTTTTGAGGCTGGTCTTGAAGTCACTATATAACTGAGGATAGTTTTGAACTCCTAACTCTAACTCTTGCTTTTACCTCCCAAGTGCTAGGATTGCAGGTGTGTCTTTTTTCCCCTTTCTCTCTCTCTCTCTTCCTTTTTCTTTCTCTTTCTTCCTTCCTTCCTTCCTTCCTTCCTTCCTTTCTTCCTTTCTTTCTTTCTTTCTTTCTTTCTTTTTTTTTTTACAGAGAGCTTACAATGTACCAGCTGTTCTGGAGCTTGTATAGACCAGGCTAGCCTTGAACTCAGTGCCAGCATCAAAGCCATGTTGCTTCTGTTCTCTGACTCCACACAATCCTTTGTGCTCAGCCTCTCAAATCTTGGGATTCCAGTTGAATCATCGTATCGAGCTGTTATATTTTATACAGTAGAAGAAAAACATGTCTTGGGGGGTTTTTAAATTACATTTATTGTGTCCGCCCACACGAAATTGCAGGAATCAGTTCTCATTCTTGTGGGTCCAAGAGATTGAACTCAGGTCACCGGGCTTAACGGCATGTATCGGCACTCTGCGAGCCATCATCTAGCCATTACCTAGCGAAAGTGACAGCAACGGGATCTGGAAGCAGCGCACCGCAGAGCGAGGTGGTTGCAGGCGTCGGTTGCCATAGTTCCCTGTGGCTCTCAGGTCACGTGACTCGAGGCACCATGGCGCTGTCCTCTGTGGTCTCAGCCCACGTGGTTCCGGGGCCGGAAATGGCGGCGGCAGGCAGCCCGGCTTCGCTGGAGTCCGCTCCACGGATCCTGCGGCTGGTGGCTGAGTGCAGTCGCTCCAGAGCCCGGGCGGGCGAGCTGCGGCTGCCTCATGGGACCGTGGCCACCCCGGTGTTCATGCCTGTGGGGACACAGGCCACCATGAAGGGTATCACCGCGGAGCAGCTGGACAGCCTGGGCTGCCGCATCTGCTTGGGCAACACCTACCACCTGGGGCTGAGGCCGGTGGGTGGATTCGATCCGGCGGTGGGCGGCGAGGGGGCAGCCAGGCCGGGACGCGCCTCCGAAGCAGTCAGTCTGCTAGGGCTCCCCCAGGCCTGGCGAGGGAGCTGCGGGCCGTCCCTAACTCGCCCCCCGTTCCGGCATCCCAGGGCCCCGAGCTGATCCAGAAAGCCCAGGGTCTCCACGGCTTCATGAACTGGCCCCACAACCTGCTGACGGTGAGTTGGGTCGCCGCCCCAGGGCTCCGCGTTGGGGTGAGAGGTCCCCGGCCTCCACCCCTGACAGCTTCGCGGCGGGGTCCCCCAGGATAGCGGCGGCTTCCAGATGGTGTCTCTGTTCTCCCTGTCCGACGTGACCGAGGAGGGCGTCCGCTTCCGCTCGCCCTACGACGGCCAAGAGACGCTTTTGAGCCCAGAGAGGTCTGTGGAGATCCAGAACGCTCTGGGTAAGAGAACGCTGGCGCCTCGCCCCTTGCCTTGCCTGCAGTCTCCGACGCCGCGTGAGCTTTGGGAAATCTATGAATTTGGACTCATTCACCCAACTGAAATAAGGATAAAGAATGGGTCCTGTGCTGCGCTGGATTCCAGCACAGCAAACACAACACAGCAAAACAAACACATAAAAAATGCAAGTGGCCGGTCCTGCTTGGGCTTCCGGTTAAGAACCTGTTCCCATCGCTGACTCGCGATATCAGTAGTGTGAACACAGAGCTAGATACGTGGCTGCCTGTTTTGATTTGTTTTTGTTTCATATGTATGCATGTTTATTACTTTATTTACTTATTGTTTTTATTTTGGACAGTCTTACTATGTAGCATTGACTGGACTGGAACTCGTTTGTGGACTGGTATACCAGGCTGACCTCAAATACACAGAGATCTGCCTGCTTCTTCTGCCTTTGGAGTGTTGGGATTAAAGGCATGTGCCGCCACACCGAGCTGTTACTGTTCTTAGTAACAAATTGAATTGAATGAAATAATAGAGACAACAACATGAGATAGGAATTGTTGTAGGCCCCCTTTTTCATCTATATAGTTTATATTTTTATTTTGTCTTATTTTTGAGACAGAGTCCTACACAGTCTAGGCTGGCCTAGAACTCACTCCCTTAGTCACTGAGGTTGACTTTGAACTCTTGATCCTCCTCCCTCCACATCCAGAGTGGTGGGATTACAGTCAAATGCCACCATGCCTGGTTTTATACTGAGCTGGGGATCAGACCCAGGGCTCTTTGCACACTACATAAGCTCTTTACTCACTGAGCTACATCTATAGTCTAGGACAATTTATACTGTATAGATTTTACGTGATGTTGGAGCCTTGTGCCAACATCATGACCAAAAGCAACTTAGTGAGGAAAGGGTTTATTTCATCGTACAGGTTTTAGTCCATCAGTGAGGGATTGTAGGCAGGGGCTCTACCACTGCACCAAGGCCCTAGTTCTTGATTTTAGATACAGGATCTCCCCATGCTGTGCTGGCTGCACTGACTTGGGATCCTCTTGCTTCCTGCTGGGATTACAGGCATGCTCAACCACATCTGGCTCTGCCTTTTTGGTTTTGTTTTTGGAGAAAGAATGTAGCTTTGCTGCTCAACCTAGATTTGACTTCTACCCTCTAGATCTGGTTTTGATAAAAGCCATCCATCTGTCTGTGTTTTAGTTTCTTTCTGTAGCTGTGATAAAACAGTCTGACCAGAGCAAGTTGAGGAGGAAAGGATTCATTTTGATTGGGCATATGCTTCTGGGTCACAGTTGATCATTGAGGGAAGTCAAGGCAGGATCTTGGAGCAGAAGCCATGGATGCATGTTGCTCACTGGTTTGCTCGCAGGCTCATGCTTAGTTAACTATTTTACTTTAAGATTTATTATTGGGGTTGGGGATTTAGCTCAGTGGTAGAGCGCTTGTCTAGCAAGCGCAAGGCCCTGGGTTCGGTCCTCGGCTCTGAAAAAAAAAGGTATTACTACTACTACTACTATTATTATTATTATTATTATTATTATTATTATTATTATTTTTCTGAGACAGGGTTTCTCTGTGTAGCAGTACTGGCTGTCTTGGAACTCACTCTGTAGACCAGGCTGGCCTCGAACTCACAGAGATCCGCCTGCCTCTGCCTCCTGAGTGCTGGGATTAAAGGTGTGCACCACCACCACCCCTGGCTTATTTTTATCATATTAACTTACGTGTTTGTGTGCACATGTGAGTGCAGGTGCTTGAGGTAGTATATTTTCTAGACCTGCAGTTACAGACAGCACTGACCTTCCCGGGTGCTGGGAATCGGGTCCTCAGGAAGAACACTGGATGATTTCCACACAAAGCCACCTCCTCAGCTCAGAGCTCAGAGAGAGCACCGCTCCCAGAGGGCGGGGCCTCCCACATCAGTCATTCATCAAGACCGTCTCAGATATGGCCACAAGCTAGTCTGATCTAAGAAATTTCTTAATGCTGGCTTTCCTCTCAGATGACTTTGGGCTGGGATAGTCTGTCTGTCTAGTTGTCCTTCAGTCCTGCAGTCTATTTTGTCTATCCATCTAAATCTGTCTCTATCTAAGCTGGGGGTGTAACCCAGGTCCTCAAACATGCCATACCAAGACTGTGCCTCTGAGTCGTGGCCTCAGGCCCCCAAACCTTTTATTTGGTAAGTCTTTGGGTGTCAGAATTGTCAGCAAGGGGCTTTTAGCTAAGGGAGGCCGAGGTTTATTTGTATCTTGGTGTGTGCACAGAGCAAGCATGGGCGACAGAGGTGAGTCTTGATGCTAGTCCTTGCCTCCATCTTGTCTGAGACAGGGTCTCATGGTCCAGGCTGGCATCAAATTCTATGTAGCCAATAATGACCTTAAATTCTGTTTTTCCTCAATATATATAATTTTTTGTTTTGTTTTGTTTTGTTTTTTTTCTATTAATTTTTGTTGGATTTGAGACAGGGTTTCACTATATAGCTTTGATTGCCCTGGATCTTGTTATGTAGGTGAGGTTGGTCTGCAACTCACAGAGATCCTTCTGCTTCTTTTGTGCCAACCATGTCTACCTATTTCATTTATTTTATGTATATAGGTATTTGGCCTGCACGTATATCTGTGCTCTGGCCCCCAACTTCAGACTCGATTCTTCTGCCTCCACCTTCTCAATGCTGGAGCCACAGACCTGAACCATCATGCTCACTTTATGCAGTGCTAGGGATGGAACCTGTAGCCTTGCCTATGCTGGACAGTTACTATACTGGCTGAGCTATAGTCCCTATAAAGCTGGGCACAGTGGGGGTAGAGGCAGGGGGATTGGGAGCTGGAGAACAGCCTGGGATCCATGGTGACCATTTGCAGGAATCAGTCTCCTCCTTCTACCATGTGGGTCCTGGGGGTTGAACTTGGGTAGTCGGGCCTGGAGGAAAGCACATTTACCTGTGGAGCCATCTCACGGCCCATGAGGTTATATATAAGAAAACAAGCCGGGCTGTGGTGGCACACACCTTTAATCCCAGCACTTGGGAGGCAGAGCCAGGCGGATCTCTGTAAGTTCAAGGCCAGCCTGGTCTACAGAGCTAGATCCAGGACAGGCATCAAAACTACACAGAGAAACCCTGTTCCAAAAACCAAAAAAAAAAAAAAAAAGAAAGAAAGAAAGAAAGAAAGAAAGAAAGAAAAAAGTTTCCTAGCTTTTGTGCAGCCATATTAGGATGATGGCAAGGAGGCGGTGGTACCTTCAAGGGTCCTCTGTGTCTTGTCCCTCACCAGAGTGTCCTCTCACCCTCAGGCTCTGACATCATCATGCAATTGGACGATGTGGTGAGCAGCACAGTGACAGGCCCTCGAGTGGAGGAGGCCATGCACAGGTCTGTGTATGCGAGCATTGTGTGTGCGTGGGAGAAAGATTTGGGCCCTGTGGTTCCCTTCTGTCTCCCTAGCCAATAGAGGTTCTGTGACCTAGGACCCTCTTGCAGGTCGGTCCGCTGGCTAGACAGATGCATCGCAGCCCATAAGCATCAGGACAAGCAGAACCTCTTTGCCATCATCCAGGGTGGACTGAATGCCGATCTTCGGACCACTTGCCTGAAAGGTAAAGTCAGGTACTGGTGGAGGTGGGGCTGGTCCAGGCATAGGACGATGCTTTGGCCATAGCTGTTAACTGGCAAAGGATGCTACAAGTGCAAGGCACATGAGCCAAAGGCCCTGAGGCAGTGTGCAGCAGGGCAGGTCTAGAAAATGGAAGTAATGAAGACAAATTCTGGTCCCGGGTTGATCTTTTTTTCTAATTGTTTATCTCCCCCCTCCCCCATTCCTCTTCCCCCCTGCCGTGTTTGTGTGTGTGTGTGTGTGTGTGTGTGTGTGTGTGTGTGTGTGTGTGTGTATGAGAGAGAGAGAGAGAGACAGTACGAGTATAGAGGTCAGAGGACACTTTTGGGAGTCAGTTCTTTCCCTTTTCACATACTTTGTTGAAATATTAGGTTGACTTATGACAGGCTTTCATGTAGCCCAGGCTGGCCTGGACCTCATTATGTAGCTGAGGATGATCTTGTGCTTATCCTCCTGCCTCCACTTCAGAGTGCTAAGATCACTGGCATGCGTCACCAAACTCGGATGCTGCCTTGCTGAGCTGGAACCCAGGGCTTCATGCATACTAGTCAAGCACACTACCAACTGAGTCACCGCCCTTCTCAATTTTTGAGGCTAGTTCTCATATGGTTCAGGGCGGCCTTGAATTCCTGATTCTTCTGCCTCAGTCTCTTGAGTGCTAGGGTCCCAGGGGTGTATTAGTATTTTGGCTTTGGAATCTTGTTTCTAGAAAATGGTGAATTCAGGGTCACACTTGCCTTTCAGCTATGGGCCTCTTCTGCTGATCAATGTTGAGAGCATTGGGTTGTGAGCTGGCTGAATGGATTAAAAGAAGCTTGCTGCCAACCCTCACAAGCTCAGTTTGGTCCCCGGAGCCCACAGACAAATTGTGCTCTGACCACTATGCGATGCCTTTGAGTCCCGTGAATACATAAACAATATAATAAAAATGAGCCTCGCGCGCACTCAGTCAGTGGCACTCAGCAGTGCAGCTTAGGCCCCCAGCAGTACCCTTTGCTCCTACCCCTCCCTCCCTTGTAGGGATGTGTCTGTCAGGGCCGAGTCCTTCCTAGGGACTAGGTGTGGTAGGCCTTTCAGATGGTGACACCCATCGGAATCGAAAAGACTATAGTTGGAAACTGGCTTTGTCTTGTGGGGACGTTGCCCCGATAGGAGAACCCTCTACCACTTAGCTACACCCCTGCCTAAGATGGGCTTACTACCTCACACTGCTGACCATCCTAGTTCTCCTTGAGGCTGTAAAGCCAAAACTGTTACCACAAACACACCCTTTCTTCCTTCCTATCTCTAGTTTTTGTTTTTTATAATTTTTGAAATGAATTATTTAATTTTTTTAAAGATTTATTTACTTAGTATGTATAGTGTTCTGCCCGCATGTGTGCCTGCCCACCAGAAGAGGGCACCAGATCTCATTATTACAGATGGTGTGAGCCACCATGTGGTTTGCTGGGAATTGAACTCAGGACCTCTGGAAGAGCAGCCAGTACTCTTAATCTCTGAGCCATCTCTCCAACCCCCTAATTATTTAACTTTTGAGACATGGTCTCTCACATAGCAGCCCTAGGTATCTTATGATTAAAGGCATGTGCCACCATGCCAGGCAAAAACCATTTTTATTTGCTGTGTATGAATATTTTCCTGCATGTATGTATATCATATGTATGCAGAGCTCAAGAAGACCAGAAGGTGTTGGGTCTCCTGGAACTGGAATTACAGATGGCTATGAGCCCTGTGGACGCTGAGATCTGAACCTGGTACTCCTGAGAGAACAGCCAGTGCTCTTAACCTCTGACCCATCATTTCCCACCCTCCTTCTTCCTTCTTTATGTAACTATGCTGTTCCGGTACTTGCTCTGTAGCCCAGGCTAGTGACAAATTCTTGATCCTCCAGCCTCAGTCTCCTGAGTGGCTGGGATTCCAGGGTGCATCCAAATGCTTGGCTCAAGGCTTGGTTTTATGGTTTTATGGTAAGTTAGTGGAATGCTGTACTGAAGGAAATCTAGCCTTGTGACTAGAATATACTCTTTTTGTAAAGTCACAAAATCCTAAATTCTCCTAAGCTGGGGCCACCTATTTTTTCAGAGATGACCAAAAGGGATGTACCGGGCTTCGCCATTGGAGGTCTGAGTGGCGGAGAGAGCAAGGAACAGTTCTGGAAGATGGTGGCATTAAGTACCTCCATGTTGCCCAAGGACAAGCCAAGATACCTGATGGGGGTCGGGTATGTTGGGGCGGAGGAGATAGCCCTGAGCCCTGCTGTGGGGGCAGGTCCTGGGGCTTCCATTCCCTTTTGGTGTATAATTTTGGGAACAAGGGAATAGCATTACTGGGGAGCTAATGAAGTGGTCACATAGGCTACTGCCTGATGTAAACAATGTTCTGGGGCATCCTCAACTCTGTAGGGAGTAAAGGACAGCCTGGGCAATGTAAAATACAGTCTTAGAACAAAAATAGATTAAAGAGAACACTTGGCTGTCATCTGAGGTCCAGTTGCGGGTGGAGGGAAGCCTGGGAAACCTTCTCTTGAGGCTGACTCTCTGCTCCTCACCCTCCCGGCTGCACCCCAGCTATGCCACCGATTTGGTGGTCTGCGTGGCTCTTGGATGTGACATGTTCGACTGTGTGTACCCCACACGGACAGCGGTGAGGCCCGGGCAGGGGGCTGGAGGGGCTGGGAGCCCATGCCCCTCCTGATCTTGACCTTCCTTGTCCCCAGCGCTTTGGATCTGCTCTTGTGCCCACTGGGAACCTGCAGTTGAAGAAGCAGCAGTACGCCAAGGATTTCAGTCCCATAAACTCTGAGTGTCCCTGTCCCACCTGCCAGAAGTAGGTCTTAGAAGTTGGGGATTGGAGAGGGGAGGGTCTCAGGCTGGTATAGCCGCTGACTGTGTGACCCACAGGCACAGCCGCGCCTTCCTGCACGCCCTGCTACACAGTGACAACACCGCGGCGCTGCACCACCTAACTGTGCACAACATTGCCTACCAGGTGGCCTGGGCAGGGTGTAGGACGTGGGCTCAGGGCCCTGGGGCAGGGAAGGGAGGGTTCTTGGCTCTGAGGACAGAGTTGGTTGAGGCTGGGGATGGGGGGGAACGGGCATAGCATGGCTCTTTTTTATTTGAGGGTATGGTGTAGATCTGTGGCTCAAGGGGGGTTCCCTCTTTTGGGGTGTAATGAATCTGGGCCCTAAGGACCTTTTGGGGGTGTCTCATCTAGAGGGCATGACATGGACGGGCCCCTCAAACATGACCTTTCTCCCTTTGCCTTGGGTTTATGATGTGGGGGCACTCTTGGGACACCTGGAGCCTTGTGGGTACTCCTGGGACTGATGCTGGTGCCCTCCCCTGCAGCTGCAGCTGCTGAGCACCCTGAGGAGCAGCATCATGGAGCAGCGCTTTCCTGACTTTGTGCGAAACTTCATGCGCACCATGTATGGTGACCACAGCCTCTGTCCTGCCTGGGCTGTTGAAGCACTGGCCTCCGTGGGGATCACACTCACATGACCTGGTTGCCCCGGGAGGGACGCTGGTGTATGGGGGTACTGAAGGACTCTTCTTTTTAAAAGATTTTGTTACTGCTTTTTGTTTCCATGTGAGATTTTGTGTCTTCTTGGGAAGGTGGCCTGTCTGTCTTCTTCCTGGTCCCAAGCTTCACTGTAGATGTCTTGCTTCTTTGTAGGAAGTAGCATAGGGAGTGCAGGTGAGCCCAGTGGTTAGTATGTGTGAGGACGCCCTGAGTGTGATCCCAGGACAGAGAAAGAAAGGCAGAGTCCGGAAAGCTCGGAGGTGGCCGAATGTAATCTGGTGGCTCTCGGCCGTAATGCTGGCTCCTGAAAGGCAGTCCTGGGAGGACGGCTGCAAGTTCAAGGCTAACTTGGTTTTCATAGCCAGCCGGGGCACTGAGTAAGACCCTTTCTCAACAAAACAAAACAAAACAAAAAAGTCATCATAGCACCAGTGGAGTAACTAGGAACCACCAGGTACAGCCCACCTTGTTGAATGCAGTAGAAGACTCAGGGCTCCTTTTTTGTTTGTTTATTTGTTTTTGTTTGGAGATAAGGTTTCCCCGGTGTAGCCCTGTGATCTTGGAATTTACTCTTGAACTCACAGAGATCCGCCTGCCTCTGCCTCCCGAGTGCTGGGATTAAAGGCATGTACAGCCATTTTTCTTTCTTCCCTTTTTCTTTAAATTAATTTTATATACATTGGGTTTTTTTTTGTTTGTTTGTTTTTCTTTCCTATATGTCTGTACGAGGGTGTCAGATCCCCTGGAAGGGGGAGTCATAGTTGTGAGTTGCTGGAAATTTGGAAGAGCAGTCAGTGCTCCTAACCACTGAGCCATTTCTTCAGCTCCTCTTTCTTCCTTTCCTTTCCTTCTTTCCTTTCCTTTCCTTTCCTTTCCTTTCCTTTCCTTCTTTCCTTTCCTTTCATTTCCTTCTTTCCTTTCCTTTCCTTCTTTCCTTTCCTTTCCTTTCCTTTTTCCTTTCCTTTCCTTTCCTTTCCTTCTTTCCTTTCCTTTCCTTTCCTTTCCTTCTTTCCTTTCCTTTCCTTTCCTTCTTTCCTTTCCTTCTTTCCTTTCCTTTCCTTTCCTTTCCTTTCCTTTCCTTTCCTTTCCTTTCCTTTCCTTTCCTTTCCTTTCCTTTCCTTTCCTTTTTCCTTTCCTTCTTTCCTTTCCTTTCCTTTCCTTTCCTTCCTTCCTTTCCTTTCCTTTCCTTTCCTTTTCCTTTCCTTTCCTTTCCTTTTTCCTTTCCTTTCCTTTTCCTTTTCCTTTTCCTTTCCTTTTCCTTTCCTTTCCTTTCCTTCTTTCCTTTCCTTTCCTTTCCTTTTTCCTTTCCTTTCCTTTCCTTTCCTTTCCTTTCCTTCCCTTTCCTTCTTTCCTTTCCTTTCCTTTCCTTTTTCCTTTCCTTTCCTTTCCTTTCCTTTCCTTTCCTTCCCTTTCCTTCTTTCCTTTCCTTTCCTTTCCTTTTTCCTTTCCTTTCCTTTCCTTTCCTTTCCTTTTCTTCTTTCTTTCTTTCTTTTTTTTTTTTTTTTTTTTTTGAGACAGGGTTTCTCTGTATAGTTTTGGTGTCTATCCTGGAACTCACTCTGTAGACCAGGCTGGTCTCCAACTCCCAGAGATCCACCTGCCTCTGCCTCCCAAATGCTGGGATTAAAGGCATGGACCACCACTGCCCAGTTATCATTTTACTTTTATTTATTAATTTAGTTAGTTTTTTTGAGAGAGGTTCTCATGTAGCCCAAGTTTGTTATATTCTTTTTTGTTTTGGTTTTTTGAGACAGAGTTTCTCTGTGTAGTTTTGGTGCTTGTCCTGGATCTTGTTCTGTAGCCTAGGCTGGCCTGGAACTCACAGAGATCCACCTGGCTCTGCCTCCCAAGTACTGGGATCAAAGGTGTGTGCCACTGCCACCCGGCGCTTGTTATATTCTTTAGGAAGACCCTGAATCTCTGTCTTCATCTGTTTCTCTTTCAGGTGCTGGGACCACAGGTATGCGCTCTCACCCCTGGTTCATATGGTGCTGGGGATCAAACCCAAGGCATCCTAGACATTCACTGTGCCCAGAGTCACAATTCTATGCATTTTTAGAAAATAGTTGCCATATGATATTATTCAGCCAACTCCCTTTCTGAACAGTTAGTGTATTGCCAGGTTCTTGCAGTTCTGATAAAGTCTGCAACACCAAGTGCCAACTATAACCCAAGTGTTTGAGTCATGTTCCTTAAACAATGGCTTCTCCATTGATGCTACCTATTTCCTGAAAGTTCCCAGTTCCCACTGGTTTACACACACACATCATCTCATTCCTCTGGCCAATAAGTCAAAAGAGAGTGGGCTTTAATGCTTGGGTTTTTTCTTTTCCTCGCCATAGCTAAGTCTTTCCCTCTTTCACCATTTCTCACTGCTTTAGCTCCCGTACCGCCTTCCGCCAGCTGCTCTCTAGAGTGTTCACTGCTCCAGCTTCCTCACTGGACTCCCAACTCAGACAAGACACATCAAAGTACTAGTGAGTAATAGTTCCAGCCTGGCATGGTGGTGCATGGCCATAATCCCTAAAGTCAAGAGGCTGAGGCAGGAGAATTGTGAGTTCCAGGACAGCCTGGGCTACATAGTAAGTGAGGGTCAACCTGAGCTACACAGACTGTGACTCAAGTACACAAAACCACAGGCTGAGACCTTGGCATATAAAAGTGCTCTTTGTTCACAGTAAACTGGGTGTGGTGGCTGGTGCCTGTAATCCCAACACTTCAGAGTTAAGAGGCAGGAGGATTTAAATTCAAGGCCATCCTCAGTTATACAGACAGCTTTGAGTCAAGGCTGACTAAATGAGGCTCTATCAAAAACACCACCACTAGCCGGGCATTGGTGGCGCACGCCTGTAATCCCAGCACTCAGGAGGCAGAAGCAGGCGGATCTCTGTGAGTTCGAGGCCAGCCTGGGCTACCAAGTGAGTTCCAGGAAAGGTGCAAAGCTACACAGGGAAACCCTGTCTCCAAAAACCAAAAAACCCACCACCACTCTCCCAAAATGCATTTGAGTAGGGAGTCCAGTGGGCAAGGTCTAGAAAGTAGCAAAGTTCAAGAAACAGGGAAACAACTGTGGAATATTGGCTTCTTCCTTAAGATGGCCGGGGTGGGTGGATCAGATCCCACCCCGGTAAAAACTCAATGGTGGTAACCCTGTGTAATTCCAGCCCTGGCAGGGTTAGCCAGAGCTACTCCAGCTGAATTCACCAGTTCCAGGCTCTGAGAGACCCTATTTCAAAAATTAAGAGAGGGACATGCCTAATGTCAAACTATGGTCTCCACATGCATAGGGCAGTGCACCACAGGCTCATAATTGACCAAATATCGGGGGCTGGAAATACGGCTTAGAGTGCTGTTCCTGGAGATGCCCAGAGTTCCGTTCCCTCCGTTCCCAGCACCCATAGTCAGGTCGCTGACAAATGCTTCTAACTCTAGCTTCAGGGGACCTCATGCCCCCTTCTCATCTCATGTGCATAAAATACGCCTAACATGCATAAGTAAAAACAAAATAAGGCGGCTGGAGAGGTGGCTCAGCAGTTCGGAGCACTTGTTGCTCTAGCAGAGGCCCTGGGTTCAACTGTTAGCATTGACAGTGCGGCTTGCAGCTGTCACTTCAGGTCCCGGTGATCTGACGCCCTCTTCTGGTCTTCTTGGTCCCTGCATGAACATAGTGAACAAAACCATAAGAAACACCACATGCATAAAAGTCAAGTTTGGGGTTGGAGAGAGAACTCCACAGTTAAGGACATTTGTTGCTCTTACGGAGGATCTGAGTTTGACTCCCAGCACCTATATTGTAGTTCACAACAATCCAGAATTTTAGTTCTAGGGGATCTGACTTCTGTGGACACCAGGCACATTTCATGGTGCACATAAAAATGAAGTAAATCTTTTAAATTTTTAAAAATGATATTTTATATAAATTTTTAAAAGATGTATTTGCATAAAATTAATTTTTTTGTGTGCATGGGTGTTTTGCGTGGATGTGAGCTTGTGCATCATGCTTGTGTCTGATCCTGGTGGAGGCCAGAAGAGGCCTCCTGAACTGAATTACTGGAAGTGAATTACTAATGGTTGTGAGCTGTCATGAGGGTGCTGGGAACCAAACTCTGCAAAGCCAGGAAGTGCTCTTAACCACAGAACCATCTCTCTAGGAGCAATTTTTTTTTTTTTTTTTTTTAAGTAAAAATAAGCCTAGGGTTGTAGCCACTGGTAAAACACTTGCGTAGTTCAGCTTCATGAAGCCGTAGACTTAATCCCTATGAACATTCAGGAACATGCACGCACGAGCAAGGGGGTTCAAATAACCACACTCACAACCTTCTGTGAGACTCATCTTCCACTGGCACTGGGATTCTTACAGAGTTGGAGTCTTTGATCCTTTCTAAGACAGAAGTTTTCTTCAGCGCTTAAGAACGCTTGCCTGCCTGTCAGGGAACCATACCATGGGGCGTGGCGCTTCCTGAGTACTGTGGCTCTTTGCTTAAAAAGAATATCACAAACTGATAACAAAAGCCAGGAAAGCTGGGAAGAATTTCTATGACTGACAGATACAGCTGTAAATCAGTATGTGTAATCTTAGCAGGAGGAAGCCCGAGGCAGGAGGATCACCTGGAGTTTGTGGCCAGCCAAAGGCACAGAAACAGCGGGGGGGGGGGGGGGGGGACGACAAAAAAGGTTGCGGCTCTCTTTTTTCTTATTGGTTGGAGGAGCGAAGTGAAATTTATATCAACCAATGAGAAACTTTTACGGAACTAGTGTCAAGTGACAAGCCTAAGGATGGATTCCTTACATTGGCAGGTTGACGTTTCCAGAGACCAATAGGACAATCCAGATCAGCCTAGTGAGCAGCGGCCTCGGTGTCTTTTCACTAGGCCCCGCCTTCCAGGCGGGTGACAACCCGGTTTCCACTTCTATTGGTTTTCTCATATTACTGACAGTTCTACAACCCAATGGAATTATGAGACTAGCCCTTCCTCGTGCCTTTTTTATTGGCTTGCATTTTTGAGTGGCAGCAATCTTGACCAATTGGAGGTAGCATTAGGGATTCGGGCACCGCCCCAGAGGCTGGGCGGGGAGGTCGCTCGGGTCGGGTGTCGCCTGAGAACCGGATGAGGCGGCGACTGTGAGGCCGAGCCGGGAGCGGGCGTCGCGGCGAAGGGGAGCCCGGGCGGGCTGGCAGAGCGGAGCGGCAGGAAGCAACGGCCACAGACGCCTCGGGGTCGCGTGTCGTAGCCGGGGGAGCCGCGGGGCGGAGGCGGGCACCATGGGCAACCGCGGGATGGAAGAGCTCATCCCGCTGGTTAACAAGCTGCAGGACGCCTTCAGCTCCATCGGCCAGAGCTGCCACCTGGACCTGCCGCAGATCGCCGTGGTGGGCGGCCAGAGCGCCGGCAAGAGTTCGGTGCTCGAGAACTTCGTGGGCCGGTGAGCGTGCGCGCCGTCGGCGGTTCCCAGGCTCCGGCGGGGAGGGCGGGCGGCGGCCTAGGGCGCGGAGGGCGGGCGGTGAATGGCGGAACTGCGGCTCGCGGACGTCGCAGAACCGGTGGCAGTGGGTACGGTCTGGGGCACGAGTCTCCATGGCTTTCCGCAGGGGCTGGAGATGCAGACCCAGGTCGGGGACTAGCCAGTGGTAGTGGGTGAGGTCTGGGGCAGGACGGTAAATGCAAACCCTTTCTGGTGCATTTAGTCCCAGCTATCATTGGTGAATTCTGACATCGCGTTGCCTGTGATCCGGATAGATCCACTCCTCTTTTCTCTTGCTACCTGGAACTCTTAGTGTGCGTGATGCTGAAGCTACACTTGTCACCCAGCCGTTCATGGAGCATGAATGACCCCTGGGGTCTGTCAGGATGGTTATTTATCTGGAACCTTCTCTACCGTCTGGTTAGCTGTTTATCCGTTCTGGACAGGCTTCCTACCAGCACCATTTGGTTGTCCCATCTGTCCAAACCCACCCTGAAGTCCACTGTTGTCTGGCTAGCTGTCTAGGGTGACCTCTGGTGTGCAAATGCTCATCTGTGCCCCTTGCTTACTCGAGTTGGCCTCTGCCATCTGAATGGCTAAACTTTAGGGGCCTCTGTTGTCCGGTTCTCTTGGACCATTGGCTCCTGTCTTCCAAGTGAATCCATTCCGTTAGTCTGCCCTGCTGTTCTCCATTACCGCCAGGGCAGTCCTGCCTGTCCTATCTGAGTGACAGAAGGTGAGGGACTTGGGAAGAGACATTCTTTCCTGGCTCAGCATCCCAGAACCTACTGGCTGGCTCCTAAGCTAAAGCTTCCCAGTTGGAGAGCTCTCCAGACAGCGCTGGGAGCCTCAGCTTGTTCCATCTGTCCAGTGGGCAAATTCCACTTGCAGCTGTTTCTATGATCCAGGAAGTGAGTGAAGGAGGGATGTTGATTTACTCCTGTTCCTCCTCTCTGCCTGTCACACAGCGCCACTTCTCCATTCCAGGAAGTGCTCCGTGAATCGTGTGGTTTGTGCCCAGTGATAACATTTGCTTTGCTCTGTGTGTGTGTGTGTGTGTGTGTGTGTGTGTGTGTGTCCTTGTGTGTGTGTGTGTGTGTGTCTGTGTTCGTGTCCGTGTCCGTGTGTGTGTGTCCCCATGTCTGTGTGTTTGTGTCTGTGTGTGTGTGTGTGTGTGTGTGTGTGTGTGTGTGTGTGTCTCACAGTGCACTTGTGGAGGTCAGAGGACATCATCTTTGTGAAGTCCCTCCACATTTATGTAGGTCCTGGGAATCAAACTCAGGTCATCAGGCTTAGATAGCAAGCCCCTTTTCCCATTGAGTCATATCATTCTTTGCCCTTCCATCTTAAATTTTTCAGACGTGGTCTTTCTCTGAGGCTGAAGTTCACTGATCGGCTAGCCTGGCTGGCCAGTGAGCTCCAATGATCCACCTCCCTCTGCCTCACCCTAGCATTGGGTTGGTTACACCCTCCCTCTGTTGTGTGTATTGTTGTTACTAGTCTTTCGTGGAGGCAGGAGCATCACTGAATTTGAGGCTAGCTTACTCTTCATAGAGAGTTCTAGGGCGGCCAGGGCTACATAATGAGACCCTGGTTGATGAAAGGATACAGGGACTGGGATGTTGGCAGTGTCAATTTAGGCAAAATTAGATGCACCTGTGATCTTAGGCACTCAGAAGTCTGAGGCAGGACAATTCTTGAGTTTGTGGTCACCCTGGGTTTCTTTTTCTTTCTTTCTTTCTTTTTTTTTTTTTTTTGGTTTTTTTGAGACAGGGTTTCTCTGTGTAGCTTTGCGCCTTTCCTGGATCTCGCTCTGTAGACCAGGCTGGCCTGGAACTCACAGAGATCCGCCTGCCTCTGCCTCCCTAGTGCTGGGATTAAAGGTGTGCGCCGCCGCCACACCCCTCCCCCCCCCGTCCTTCCCCGGCTCACCCCCCCTTTCCCCGGCTCCCCCCCCCCCTCCCCAGCTCACCCTGGATTTCATTGTTAGACCTTGTCTCAAGAAAAGCTGTGAGAGGGTTGTGGATGTAGCTCCGGCATAGCGCACTTGCCTACCGTGAACAAGGCCCTGGGGTCCCCAGCACTAAACTGATAATAAATATTATTGCTATTTATGTTATCTTTGATTGCTTCATATTGAAAGAGACCTTTCTGTGACTGTTTTTTTGGGTACTAAATTAATTTTTTATGTATATTTTTTATTATTAATTTTTTAGATAGAATCTCACTCTCTAGACCAGGCTTGCCTTGAACCCACAGGGACCCACCTGCTTCTGCCTCCTAAGTACTGGGATTAAAGGTGTGCATACCATTCCTGGATTTTTTTTTTTTTTTGAAACAGTCTCACACTGTAGACCAGGCTGACCTGGAACTCACCATGTGGAACAGGTTAGCCCCCAGAATTGTAGCAGAATTGTAGCAGTCTTTCCTGCTTCAATTTTCCAAGTGCTAGGATCACAGGCATGTACTGCTGTGCCTGGGCATTAAGTTCTTTTTGCTCTGGAATGTCTTAAGGCCCCTGGGCTGCAGGACCTTATAAGAGGGGTCCTTTCATGGGTCCCATCAGCCCTATTCTCTATTTCCTGCTGTGAATTTGACTAAAGAGAGTCAGCCCTGAGAGTCTGTTTCCTTCGTCTGCTGCTCATGAATGTCCAGTGGGCATCTGGCTGGCACCCAGGAACAAAGGATAGAGTGTGTCAACAGCTTGGGCCTGCTCAGCACCTGGGGACAGCTCGGGCTGCTTGTCAGCGCTGCCTTTAGAGTTTTTGAAGAGTGTTGGGACACGTGGATGCCATAGTTGGCCCGGCCTCTTGCAGGGGTTTGCATGCAGTTTGCTGCCAAGGACTTGAAATGTGTGTAACAAGTTTCACATGAAGTCCAGATTTCTACAGAGCCAGAAACTACCCAGAAGGTTCTAAAGAGTAATGATAATGGTGTGGAGGCCTGTGGCCCCCAAGCACACATCTGCCATGATTGATTTTGTGTCTTTAGTCAAGAGAATTGGGCTCTCTGGACCCCAGGTTCCTTTGTGCACACATCTGAGTATGATTATGTGGAGGTCAAAGGTTAGCCTCAGGTGTGGTTCCTCAGGAACCATCTACTTGGTGTTTTTGAGACATAGTCTCTCACTAGAACTTGGGGATTACTAATTTATCTAGGGTGACTGGCCAGCGAGCTCCAGGGATTCACCTATGTGGATCCCCACAGTGTTGAATGACAGGTGTGGATTATGATGCCTGGCTTTTTACATGGGTGCTGAGGGCTGAACTCTAGTCTTCATGCCTGGGCAGTAAGCCAGCTCCCTAGCACCATACAACCTTTATTTGGTTTTCCAGACAGGGTTTCTCTCTGCAGCTTTGGAGCCTGTCCTACAACTCACTCTGTAGACCAGGCTGGCCTCGAACTCACAGAGAGCCGCCTGGCTCTGCTCCCCCAGTCCTGGGATTAAAGGTGTGTGCCACCACTGTCGGGCCATACAACCTTTAAAAAAAAAAAGCAAACAGGGACTCCTATATCCTAGGCTGCCTTTGAAATGACTGTGTAGCAACGTAGAACTCCTGATCTCCTGCCTCCACCTCCTGAGTTCTGGCATTGCAGATGTGCACCATCATGCTTGGCTTTGTATAGTGCTGGGGATGGAACCCAGAGCTTTGTGGGCGAATCAGTCAGCCCCCTAGATGTCTTTTCTACATGATGGGGAGCTGTATGTAGTTTGGGCAGTGCAGGGCAGGGGTAGAGTGCCTGCTTCCATGTGCTAAGACTCTAGAAGTTCAAAATAAGTAAAGCCAAGACCCTGGGGTGAACTGAGTTAATGGGTAACTCACTGGGTTCTCTACCCAGAGTTGCTCCTATCCCTTTGGAAGCTTTTGCATTGGAAACCTTTGGCTTGCCGGCTATGTGCACAAGCCCTCTGTGGCTGCTGTGGCCCTCAGGAGGGCTTGCTTGGTCTCTACTTAACCTTTGCTGTTTAGCCTTAGGGGCTGGCAAAGAGAGGCTGGATATTTTTCTTTTTTTCCTCCTTTGGATAGAGGCTCAGGAAGTTGGGGTTCTAGCCTGGGAAGCTGAGGCTGGCTCCTCCTGTGAGTGTTTTGTCTTTCAGAGTCAGTCACCCCAGTAGGAAGTGGGGCTACCATTCCCTGAGTGTTTGACCCACCAGCTACTGCAGTCAGAGGTACACCTCCAGAGTGCCTGTCATTGATGCCTTTGGCAAGGGACTGCATCTCACCTCTTTAAGACCTATAATCAGGCGGGCAAGATGGCTCAGTGGGTAAAGGGTTTGCCACCAAGCAGGTTTAATCCCCTGAGTGGAAGCAGAGGAGCAATTCCTGTGTGGTGCATGCACACATACACACAGACCCAAAGAGAATAAATAAATGAAGTGTTTTTGTTTTTTGTTTTTTAAGTTTTGTTTTGTTTTGTTTTTAAAGGAAAACAAAAAGGGAGCTACAGGGCTGTAGCTCAGTTGGTAGAAGCATAGCATGAGTGAAGTCCTGGATTCCACCCCGACTGTCACATAAACCTGAGACATGCTTGTAAACCCAAGTGGAGGCAAAGGGATCAAGAGTTGAAGGTCTGCTCAGCAGCATAGCCAGTCCTGCTAACTTGGGCTACATGAGACCCCTGCCTCCCTGAAAAAGTAAAAGAGTTTCAGGCTCAGGCCCGGAACCCCAGCACTCAAGAGGCTGAGGCAGGAAGATTGCCAGCCTGGGCTCTCTAGGGAAACCCTGGCTAAGTAAACAGAAAGTTGAGGGTGCAGTGGTAGCATCCACTCTTCCTAGGCCAAGTGAGTGTCCATAGGACAGTGTTGTCCAGTGCTAGCAGTTTCCCGTGTGCCCAGGGATATGGCCTCGAGGCAGATAACCTTCCTGCAGAGCCTAGATAAAAACACCAGTGCAGTGATAGCAGTGCTGGGGCATAGAGTGGAGGAGCGGAGCCGGTGAGTGAGGATTGCTGTCAGAGGAGTCAGGTGACACCCGGCTTTGGAGAAGAGATGGGGAGAAGTTGAGAAAGGTGTCCTGAAGACTGGATCTGGGAATAGCCAGTGTGAAGGCAAGCTAAGACTGTGAGATGGGCTTTAAAAAGAATTGGTGTGTGCCTTGGTACAGGCTACCTCTTTCCTGGGGGACAGGGAGGGAAAGTGGCTGGAGGCACTGCCCCTATCTCTTAACTGGATGCTTCAGTGGGCTGAGGGTGCTATGCTCTCCTGATCAGCGGTTTTCTCTGACTTCTGTTCACCTGTTAGGGCCTGGTCTTACTTTCCTTGGATCAGGAGGCATTGGTAGCTGTGTGCACAGGTACATGTGCATGTGTTCCTATGCACGTGGATACCAGCTCAAGTCATCAGATTTGGCAGCAGGCGCCTCTATCCACTGAGCCATCTCACCAGCATTTTTTCTTCTGTTCCTCCCACTCCCCTCCTGGAACTTGATCTGTAGACCAGGCTAGCCTTGAACTCACAGAGACTCCCCGCTTCCTGCCACCTCAGTCTCCTGAGTGCTGGTATTAAAGGCATGAGCCACCACCAACCAGCTCTTCTTCTGTTTGTAATACACAGTGTCTTTGATATATAGCCCAAGCTTGTGATTCTTTGTCCCCTCCCCGCTAGTGCTGCATGGCAGGCCTGCACCATCACACCGGACTGAGTTGAGCATTCTCCAGATCTGGGTAAGGGCTGGTCACTGAAGAGAACCTCATCCCTCTCCTCACACTTGGAATTGCTCAGAGCTGCAGCTGGTCTAGGCTGTGCCAGGTTTGAATACAAATGCCGAAATGACAGGCTCCTTGGTTGCTGGGAGAAACTTGGGCATCCTCTGAACCCTAATTTACAGGGGAGGGGCCAAGTGCTGGCTGTAATTAGGCCCTTATTAAAGTGTCAACGCTTTTGGAGAAAATACAGTCGGTAATGATCTACTTAACACAGCCTCTCTTTAAACTGAGCAAGTGGAGGACACTGTCATGCCTCCTGAGCCAGGTGACACACAAAGAAAGACTCCTGCACCTAGGTGTATACACTCGGGATTCCTGTGAGGTCATCCTTAGCTTCAGCCAGAGGCTAGGCGAGCATTTTAAGACCTGCATTGAAGCCAGGCATTAGTGGCTTGGGAGGCAGAGGCAGGTGGATCTCTGAGTTCCAGGCCAGCCTGGTCTACAGAGTGAGTTCCGAGACAGCTAAGGCTACACAGAGGAACCTGTTTTGAGGGGGAAAAAAAGAAAAGAAAAGAAAAAAAAAGACTTACTTTGTTATATTTCTATGTATGTGTGTGTGTGTGTGTGTGTGTGTGTGTGTGTGTGTGTTTGTAAATGTGTATTGCACCACACATGTACAGTACCTTTGAAGGCGAGAGGGTGTTGGGTCCTTTGGAACTGGAGTGGTAGACAGTTGTGAACTGCCATGTGGTACTTGGAATTAAACCCTGGTCCTCTGCAAGAGCAGTAAGTGCCCATGACTCCTGAGTCACTTTCTCACACCTTCTCTTGTTTCTTTTGAGACAGGGTCTCTTATAGCCCAGGCTGGCCTGGAATTTCCTAAGCAACTGAGGTTGAACTCCTAATCTTCCTGTATCCGTGTGTGCTGGAATTCCAGGTGTGTGTATCACTCTGGTTGGCTCCTTGCTGTGGTGGAATCCAGGGCTTGCTGCATGCAAAGCAATTGAAGCAGAGCCCCAGCCCAGCCCTGCTGAAGTCTTACTCTGATGTCAAATAGGATTCCATGGTTTCCACAGCCTTTGGAGGACAGTTGCTGCTTTTTTAATGCCCTGATTTATAGATGGGGAAACTGAGACTAGAGAGAGAGAGTTAGTTTATCATGAAGGTCAGACTCCTGTGAAGTTGTCAGGTGTGTGTCTAACTGTCAGGCCTTAAATCGGGCCAGGAGCCGGAGACTTGATGAGAACCTAGACCTAGCTATACAGAAGATGGGTGAGCAAGTAAATGAACAAAGAATGAGAAGTATGGTGATAGATAACACAGAATCAGAAGTAAGAGATTGGTTTGAATGCATATTGTCATGTGGATGCCCCCCAGTTGAACTGGAGACTGGTGGGAGGGGACAGCAGGTAAGGAGTCACCCCCTCCCCCCAATCTGGTTAGCAATTGCCTGATGCAGATTTGTCATAGCCTGGTGCACATGGGACTCAGGACACTGCCTGTCCATTTTTAATTACATGAGTAGAGTGGGAACCAGTGACAGATCCTGCCCTTCTGCCAGCTTCATGTGAGCCCCCAGTGTCTGTTTGGAGTCTGTCTCTGATAGTGGAGTGTGCATGCTGTTCCTGGGCTGATCCCTTATCTCCACCCTGGATTTTCTGGAGCTCTGAACACTCTGCTTTTATTGCTTAGTTAGTTTTCCAGACTGAGTGTGCTAGCTCACTCCCATAATCCCAGCACTTCAAAGGCTGAGGCTGGAGGATTACCATGAATTCAAGGCCAGCCTGGGCCACAGGAGACTTGTCTCAAAACAAACAAACCAGAGGGAAACAAAACAGTATAACAAGGAAAAAGCCCATAAAACCAACATTCTGTTTCTTTTCCATTTATCCAGATGTCTGGGGGATGCGTGTGTGAGTATGAGTGCATGTGAAGGCCTGAGGTTGATATTAGAAATCTCCTACTACCTCCATTGATTCAGGCCTCTTAGTCAAACCTAGAGCTCACTGATATGGCTAGTCTGGCTAGCCAGTGTGCTCTAAGAACCGACATTGTCTTGTCTTCTAGGTTGGGATTACAAGTTGGCTGCCATACCTGTTCTGGGGATCCAAACTATGGTCCTCACTCTTGGGTAGCAAGTGCTTAACCACTGAGCCCACAGCTAGCTTTCTAGCCAGGAGCACCTGTTAGAAATCTTTCCATGGTAGTTTCCAACTGTAGCTTGGAGCCTCCTGACCACCCCAGCATGTTGGGGAGTGGAGGTGGCCGGGGCAGTGCTGGGGACAGAGATGACTGCTGTTGAGGGACAGTAGGGCCCTCCGGGGCCGCTACCCTCCTGTCTGCAGCCCTGCATGTCGTCCCACTCGATCACCAGTGTGGATTCCTTGGCAAAGAGCCATCCTGAATGCTGTGTTCAGAGATTAGCCTCTTGGCCTTCTCTCATGGGTCCTACCCTGAGGCTTGCTTGCCTATAGACCCCAACAGAAGGGTTTTCTAGCCTTCCTCTGAGCCTGGGATAAAGTCTGGCTCTAGTACTGAGCTAAACCCCAACCCCTATTTATTGTTTGGTTTTTTTTTTGGTTGGTTTTTTTTGTTTTTTTTTTTTTAGTCAGGGTTTCTCTGTGTAACAAACAGTCCTGGCTGTCCTGGAACTCACTCTGTAGACTAGGCTGTCCTCGAATTCACAGAGATCCACCTGCCTCTGCCTCCCTAGCACTGGGATTAAAGGTGTGTACCACCACACCCGGCTTATTTATTTTACGTGTATGAGTATTTTATCTGTGTGTGTGTTTTGTGTGCATGCCTGGTATCTAAGGAGACAAGAGGACATTGGATCCCCTGGAATTGGAGTAACAGAGGTTGTGATCCACTATGTGCTTACTGGGAACTGAACCCTGGTCCACTTGAAGAGCAATTTGTGTTCTTAGCCACTGAGCCATCTTTCCAGGCCCTTAATTACTATTTTTTGAGACAGAGTCTCACACTGAACCTGGTTCATTGTCTTTGCCTTTCCCTCTCCTCCAGAAGAAGGATTATAGGCATATATCACCAAGCCCAGGTTTTTCTCTCGTTTGGGAATTGACCTCATATTTGCGGAGGAAGTGCTTTATCTATGGAGACATCTCCCCAGCCTCTATCATTTGTTTTATTGATAGAGTTTTGTTTGTAGCTCAGGCTGATTTCAGACCTGCGGTCTCTTGCCTTAGCCCCCAAGTACTGGGACTTCGGGCACCGTCACTCCACCTGGGCCCTCCACTCCTCATCCCGACTGTGGTCCACAGTGGAAGCAAGGCCATCAGGCGATCCAGGAACATCCCTGCTCTCTGTTGAAGAAGGAGACACCCAGAGACTGTCTCAAACACATTTTCCCAGAGACTTCCAGGGCTCTAGAGCAGGCAGGCATTGTCCTAGCTGGTGTGACATTGCTTGCTGGGTGATACACCCTGGCACAGCCAGACCAGCCCCACCAAAGCCCCAGAGGTAGCCTCAGTACACAGCTGTCTGTCCTGGCTGTGGGGCTTCTGTCTTCTGTACTTATAGATGAGGTCTGTCTAGAACAAGGGTTCTCAGCCTTCCTAAGGCTGCGACCCTTTAGTACAGTTCCTCGTGGTGTGCTGACCCCAACCATGAAATTATTTTTGTTGCTGCCTCATAACTATAATTTTGCTACTGTTATGAATAATAATGTAAATATCTGATATGCAGGATATCTGATATACAGCCCCTGTGAAGGGGTTTTTTGAGCCCCAAATCCCCTGTTCTAGAGCTGCTGTTGTAGAGAATGGTAGCTTTCTGGCCTAGAATGTCTGCTCTAGTAGCAGGGAACCTGCCAGTGGTGAGGCTGGCCTTGAACTCCTGGTCCCTCTGCTTCCACCTGACAGTGCTGTCACTCGAGGTGTGTGCCACTGTGCTGAGTGGGAATTCGTGCTTGCTAAGATGCTTGTGGCTACTAGATGAAGCCAAGCAGAAAGCCAGACCAGGAGCTGGCGGCCTGTGCCTGGAGCCCCACTCAGTCAGTCTGCCTGTGGGTTAGGTTCTCATTGCCATCATTTTTCAATGCTGACTTGCTGCCGCCCGACCAAGCCAAAGTCTGGCTTATGCAGCCTCTGCCTTAGTGGCACTGTCAGGGGACGTTGCTTAGCATAGGCTAAGTGAGGACTTGGGGTAGGTTGTTTTCTAGGGAGGGCCTTGGGGGTTTGTCCCTGGCATGAAAACTGAATCTTAAACTTTAAAAAGAAGTTTTCTTGAGAAGGTCTCATGTCATCATTGCTGACCTCAAACTAAGTTAAGTATGTAGCTGAGGCTGGGTTGCTCTTCTGAGCTTCCTGCCTTCCCCTCCCTATGCTGAGATGACAGACATGTCACCAGTCCTAGCTGCTTTTTTCCTTACTCCAACAACTTGCCTCAGGCTGGAGTGCTGGGATTGCAGGCCTGTACCACCACAATCACTCCTAAGATACATTGTGTATGTGTGTGTGGAGAGAGTTTTGTATAACCCAGGCTAGCCTCACACTTCTGATCCTCCTGTACTACCACAATCACTCCTAGATAATAAGTGTGTGTGTGTGTGTGTGTGTGTGTGTGTGTGTGTGTGTGTGTGAGAGAGAGAGAGAGAGAGAGAGAGAGAGAGAGAGAGAGAGAGTGTGTGTTTCGTATAACCCAGGCTAGCCTCACACTTCTGATCCTCCTGCCTTCATCTTCTAAGAGCTAGGATGACAGGCATGGGTCACAATTCCTGGCTTATGTGGTGCTAGGGATGGAACCCAGGGCTGCATGCACCCCTAAGCATGGTTTGGTGAAACGAGATCTTTCTTTGTAGCCTAGGGTGGCCTGGACTCCTGATTGTCCTGAGCCCTGGGATTATCAATATGTGCCATCACTGGACTTGAAATAGTTTTATGGTACTGGGGATTGCTCCTAGGGCTCTACCACTGAGTTACCTATTCAACTTTAAGTTTACAGAAGAGTTACTTATTTATTTAGGATGTTAGAAACGGGTTTCCTTGTGTAGCCCTGGCTATCTGAAGACCAGGCTGGCTCTAAACTCAAGAAGTCTGCTGGTCTCTGTTTCCCAAGTGCTGAGTAAAGGCGTGCGCCACCTAGCTACAGACGAGTTATAAAGATAGGTCAGAGAGGGGCTGGCCAGGTTGTTCAGTGGGTAAAGATGCTTGCTGCCTAAGCAACTGTTGACTAAGTTGGACCCCTGGGACTTCTATAGTGGAAGAAGAGAACAGACAACCAAATTGTTCTCTGACAACATTGGCCATGGCAATCCTGCCTTCAAACAAACAAATCAATAAAATGTAATTTAAAAGTTGGGCCTTGGTGATGCACACCTTTAATCCCAGCACTCAGGAGGCAGAGGCAGGTGATTTCTATGAGTTCATTTCTATGAGGCCAGCCTGGTGTATAGAGCAAGTTCTAGGACAGCCAGGGCTACATAGAGAAACCTGTCTCAAAAACAAAACAAAACAACAAAACAAAACAAAAACAACAACAACAACAAAAAACCACCAAAAAAACCCAAAACAAATCAAACAATAAAGTAATTAAAATTGTATCAGGCAGTCAGGCAGTGGTGGCACACACCTTTAATCCCAGCACACAGGAGGCAGAGGCAGGTGCATCTCTGTGAGTTCAAGGCCAGCCTACGCTACAGAGTGAGTTCCAGGAAAGGCACCAAAACTACACAGAGAAACCTTGTCTTGAAAAACAAAACAAATTATAGAACAGTTTGCTTATGTCTGCCTTGCCTCTCCCTACCGCAGACTCTGTTGAGACCATCACTGTCACTGTTGATGGAAGCCACCTGTCAGATGGCTGCCATCACCCTGTCACCCTTCTGACACAGGATCACATGTCCAACTGCCTCACTTCTTAGATCTCTAGGCTCTCAGGTTCTCCTAGTTTCTCATGACCTTGGGTTTTGATAGAGCATGAGCAACAGTAACTTATTTCGGCTAATCTAGGTTTTTCTCACAGTTGACTGTGAGTTCCTTCATTTGGGGTAAGCCAGCAAGGCATGTTACCAGGGAGATGCATGGCATCTGTCACATTTCCTACTTGAAAGTCACTGTTTTTGTCTTTCCATGTTCTATCCTTTGTAAGTATCCAGACCCTAAAGGTCTTATGTGTGAGGGTGTGTGTGTGTGTGTGTGAGAGATTGATGCCAAGTGTCTCCCTAAGAACTGTAGAAGAGTCTTTCTCTTAAACACAGCTTGTCCAGATCTGCTAATCTTCCTAGCCTGTGTGTGTTCCAGGGATCTCCTGTCTCTCCCCACAAACACAGGCAGGGAGCATGTCTGTGTGGAGTTGATGTGGTACTGGGGTTCTGGACTTTGGCTCTCAAGCTTGCAGGGTAAGTGCTTTGCCAGCTGAGCCATCTCCCCAGCCTTCATTAGAGTTTACTCGGGGCTGCGGATGCAACTCATGTCCTCACACAAGGTAGGCAGGCCTCTACCACTGAACCAGCTCCCAACCCCCAACCCCTCACGGGAGTGAGGGGCAATTCTAGGCCAGGGCTCTACCACTGAGCCACGCTCTCAGCACCTCATTGGTGGGGATTCTAGGCGGGAATTCCACCATTACATAATACTCCTAGTTTCTCACTGACAGGTTCCAGGCAAGTGCCCTTCTGTTGAGTCAGTTTTCCAGCCCCTGATTGGGGGTAAGGGAAAGTACTGTAGGCAGGGGTTCAGTACTGAGCCACATCTCCAACCTCTCATTGGGGTACTCTACTATTGAAGCACATTTCCTACTGCCTATTGCAGTTTTGTATAGATTATAAAGTGTAATTTGAGAGTTGTTTTTGGTGTGCAGGTTTCTGTTGCATTGGATGGCCATTGTCAGATGGCCATGGTCTTTTATAGATGCTGCTGGAGCACTGCCCAGTGGTTCCCACATCTGCCCAAGCCACATCTGTTTATATGACTGCAGCTCTCAGCTCAGTGTTGAAATCAGGCCCTGTGAGCACTCTCTGTTCTTTTTCTCGGTTGTTTTGGATGCTCTAGGTCCTTTCCATACTGACTGTGTGTATCTCTCTTTGTTGTTCTGAGAGTCGGGCTTTGCTGCTCATACTGACCCGGAGCTTGAGCCACTTCTGCTTCAGTTGGGTACATGCTGGTGTCAGAGGTGCAGCACCCTGCCCAGCCCGAGGTGCCCACTTTACAGTCAGCTCAGGGATCCATCGATTGGTTGATTTTGTTTCTCTGTGTAGCCCTGGCTGTCGTGGAAGTCACTCTGTAGACCAAGCTGGCCTCAAACTCACAGAGATCCGCCTACCATCCACCTCCTGAGTTTTGGAATTAAGGGCATGTGTCACCACCATTGGCTTTATTTATTTATTTATTTTAGTCAAGATCTCACTAAGCAACTCTGGCTGTTTTGGAATTTAGTCTGTAGACCAGGCTAGCCTCAATGTCAGCTATGTTGTGGATTTCTACCAAACACTAAACAAAATAAAAGGCTAAGGCTGTAGCTCAATGATGGAGTCCTAGTCAAGTATAGAACAGAATTCCATCTTTAGCACAAACACACAGCACCCCTCACCCCCTACCCCCCAACTCAAAAAAAAAAGAAATAAAAATATTGTTTCTGTTTATAAAGCCTGTTATTTGGTATTTGTTTTGATTGGTTGAAGCAGTATACTGTACCATCAGGCTCACTGTGTACCTGAGGATTGCCCTGGACTCATGGTCCTCCTGCCTCTCCCTCCCAAGTGCTAGGACGAAAAGTTTGCACCTCACACTAGTGTGTGTGATGCTGAGGACAGACCTCAGGACTCCATGTGTGCCAGGCAAGCCCTTGACCAAGTGAGCCCAGCAGGGGCATGCTTTCACTTCAGTCATCTTTATGTTTATGTGTGCACATGTTTGTGAATGTCGTGTCACGGGCCAGTCCCAGGTGTTGGTTCTGGCTGGCCTTCCTCCTCCTTTGAGAGTGAATCTCCTGTTCAGTGTAGGACAGGCCAGGTGATCCTTGATCTGAGGATTCTCTTGTCTGTGTACCTCAGCCTCCTGTTAGTTTTGATTGCTATGTTGTTCCATCAGCTGTCCAGGCTCCTCACTGCCTGCTGCCTCCCTCTTGTCCATTTGACTGCCCCACCCCATAGAAGGAACCCGCCCATGCCAGGCAGTGGTGGCGCATGCCTTTAATCCAGCAGGCGGATCTCTGTGAGTTCGAGGCCAGCCTGGTCTACAAAGCGAGCTCCAGGAAAGGAGCAAAGCTACACAGAGAAACCCTGTCTTGAAAAACAACAACAACAAAAGGAGCCTGCCCCAAACTCTGGGGCATGCGATGGTGCAGGCCTGCGCTCCAGCGCTGGCCCTAGGAATGCTAGAACTGGCCTAAGTGTATTGCTTAGGAAATAGCCGCTCAGCAAACGTCGGTACTTGTTCACTACAGATGTAATTGTATTTTTTCAAGTAGTTAATTGAGTCTGCAAAAATGGAAGCTACAGATACAAGAAGGTGACTGAATATTTTCCCTCTGCTCAGAATCTCCCATAGTTATTAATTCTTTCAAGGTCATTTACTTTATTTTGAGATGAGGCCTTAGTGTATAGCTCTGGTTGTCCTGGAACTGACCGTGTAGACCAAGCTGGTTTTGAGCTCACAGAGAGTGTTGAGTGCTGGGAGTAAAGTAAAGTGTTTGGAACACTGCCTGGCTTATTTATTTTTATTTTTAATTACTCCTGTGTGTTTATATGCGCAAGAGTGCAGATGCCCACAGAACCAGTGTTGCATCTTCCTGTAGCTAGAGTTACAGTACAGATGGTTGTGAGCCACCAGCTGGGTGCTGGGACTCCAACTCTTCTTTCAGGTCCCTATTTATCTTAAAACTCTTTTGTTGTTGTTTTGTATAGTTGTAAGACAGGTAGCCCTGGCTGTTCTGGAGCTTGCTATGTAGACCAGGCTGGCCTCAAACTCCTCACAGAGATCCACATGCCTCCATCTTTCAAGTGTAGGGATTAAAGGTGTGGGCCACCACATCCAGCCATAAAACCTTAGGGCAGGGTGTGTGTGGGTGGGGGGTTAGTGGTGGTCAGAGGACACCTTGTAGGAGTTGGTTCTCTCCCCCTGTGTGGATCCCCCGGAGTTTTGAAGTCAGGTCTTCATACTTGGCAGCAGGCACCTATACCTGCTGAGCCATTTCCTAGTCCCTTCCTTTATTCTGTTGCATCCCCACTGGGCCTTGCTGCTCTTTGTCCTGAGCAGCCCATCTCAGGGTCTTCGCCTCGCTGTCTGCACTCCCTGACTACTGCTGATCCCTCAGGTCGTTGTGCAGCTCACTTCCTGCCTCCTGCAGGCTTCCATACAAATGTCTCCTCCCAGGGCATTCCTGGACACTGCTGCTTGGTCACCACCTTGTCACTGTCCACTCTAATTTCCTTTTGGAAGCACTGAGATGGCCTGTGTTTGGCCTGCCTGTTTGTTTGACCTGAGGTTCCTCTTCCTGGGTGTGCCCTGCCTTGCAGGAGCCTGGCCCATCTCCCTGTGTCACTTTACATCCACCTAGGCTTTAGTCACCAGTCCAGAGTCACTCAGCAGAGGAGACGGGTGTACTCTGCCACACTGTTACCTAGGCCTCACCCAGTTGGACCAGACCAACATGCTTACTGCTTTGTGTAGCTGGGTCACAGTGAGACACTGCAGCCACACACAGCAAAAGGAGGTGAGGACTTTGGCTCGGGATCACAGGGGGCCAAGGCTTCAGGGCCAGTGAATGAGGATGGGCAGGCCAAGGCCTTCCTGGGCTGTTAGTGTTGGCAATAGTGGGGTTTTTGGGGACAGGGTCTCATGTTGCCCAGGCAGGCCACAAACCTACAGGAGGCTGGCCTTAAACTTCTGATCTTCCTGCCTCTACTTTCCCAGTGCTAGGATGACCCAGCACCAAGCACATCTGCTTTATGGGGTGCTGAGGATGAAACCCAGGGCTCTCTCTCATGTGCTAGACAAGTGTTCTGCCCGCTTACCACCAGCACCGCCATCCATGGTCCTAGACTTTATAGAGATATAAAATCATGTATGTGTGTATGACATGAAAATACAAACCAATGCAAGTTTAGAGGAGTGATGGCTAATAGGAGATACATGATCAGCACCCACTACACACGCATGAAAATGCCCTCCCAGAACACAGTGAAGACCAACAACAAAAGTCCACCAAAAAAATGTAACAGAAACAAAGACCTGAGAAGCTAGGCACAAAAGCCATGCGAGTCCACTCGGAAGAACAGTCAGAGCAGGCTAGTTCCCAGAGCCGGAAAGTAGACTAGTACTTGTGTGGTGGGGGAGGGGGGCAGTCAGCGAGCGGGGTGAGTGCTTGGAGGCCATAGAGCTTGGGGAAGATTAAAATGTCCTGAAATTAATGGAAATAGTTTCACAGTCTGAATCCACAAAAACCCCCAGTAGCCACTTAAAACCAGTGGATCACAAGGCCTGTGACACACTTTCCAGAAAGAGTTAAGCCAGAGGCTGAAAGCACCTCTCCCATCCCCCACGCACCTACAAGAAAATGAATGTTCTGCCTTGCTGACAAAATACTGTGCTGGGGCAGGGCCACTGAGGCAGGAGCATAGCCAGAGTTCAACCTGGGCTGTGGTGTGAGACCCTGTCTCAAAAAAAAGTAGGAGCCGTAGATAAGAGAAACAGATAATTTCTCTTTCCAAGATAGGATTACCCGCTTCTTGGTGAGCTCCAGCCAACTCCAGCATTGCAGGTGCTGTATTCCTGTGTGTGTATAGCATATCGCCCATCCCTGTGCAGGGGGGGAGGGGAGGGGTAGGCTCCTAGGCTCATCTCATAACCAAGCTCCTGCAGCTGGTGGTGCAGTGAACAAAGGTCTCTGGTGTGTTGATCTGAACTCCTAGGAGTAGTATGCAGGCTTCTCTCCTAATGTTAGGTCTCAGGAGTCCACCACTCCTCCATGCCAGACCAAGTTCTAGGACATGTGTTTGTTTAGAGCTAGAGATTGACCCTCATGCATGTTAGGTAAGTACTCTCACACTGAGCTTCAGCCCTCTTTATTGTTTTGCTTTTATTTTGTTTTGTTTTTGAGTTGTTGTTGCTTGAGACAGGGTTTCTCTGTGTAGCCTTGGCTGTCCTGGATCTCCTTCTGTAGCTCTGTAGACTGGACTGGCCTGGAACTCAGATCTGCCTATCTTTGCCTCCCAAGTGCTGGGATTAGAGGTATGTGCCTCCTCCTTTTTGGTTTTTGAGACAGGATCTCAAATATAGTCCAGCCTGGTCTCTAACTCCAGTGCTGGGGTGGCCAAGTATCACCCTACTTTATCTGGTGCTGGGAATGGAACCTAGGGCTTCTTGCATTCCAGGCAAGTACTCTACAAGCTGAGCCACAGTGCCAGCCCTCAAATATTTATTTATTTATTTATTCATCCATTTTTTTCTTTTATTATTTATTTATTTATTTATTTGAGACAGTCTCAGTGTGTGGCTCTGTTGGTCCTAAATTCAATATGTAGACCAGGCTGACCTCTTACAGATTCCTCCTGCCTTTGCCTCATTCCCAGAGCTGGAACTAAAGGTTTGTGATGCCATGTCAGGCTATCCGACATGTTTGGGTTGTATTCACAGCTACTTCCTCTAACGCCCCTGTGACACTGTACCACATTCCCTCCACATTTCCCGTCTTCTGAGTCAGTCCATGCTGCCCACATGTGCGTGGGTGTGAGGGGCCATCCATTGGTACAGTGGCCACATCTCTAAAGAAAAATTGACCCTTTGTTCCCCAGGGGCCTCATGAGCCTCTCCCATGTTCTGTCTTTGAGGTAAATTCTGGCTGTGCAGCCCCGATTAGCCACAAACTTGTGACTGCCCTACCTCAGCCTCCTGAGCACTGATATTATAGGGGAGGACTTCTTTGTCCAGCTTCATCTTTGTTTTCTTGTGATGCTTTTAAAAAGACTCTTCAGAATTTCATGCGTGTATATACTGAAAGCTTGGTTGTTGTGGTGTTTGAATGAGAATGGACCCCTTGGCTCATATTTTAAGTACTCAGTCCCCAGTTGGTGGAGTTGTTTGGGAAGGATGGGGGGTGTGGCTTTGTAAGAAGTGGGACACGGGCTGTAATGAGCATAGTAAAAATGCCTCTTAGACATGTAAAAGTAGCTTAGTCAGGAAACTCACTACACCCAAGGCTGTACCTGATAACCAAAACCCAGTGACATCACTCACTCTAGATAACCAGACACAGTCCTAGAACCCCATGGCACGCACTGGACAGTATATAAGCAGAGACCAAGAGCAGTGCTCTGCTCTGCACATCTGGGGAGATACCACCTTGATCTGTCCTAAGGCTGGAGAGTCTCCCCAAGGACTCTGACCCTCAAATCAGATACTCTTGTAAGAGGCTGGACCTGACTTTCAGCTAAGATATGTCACACAAGTGAACAACCAGGCTTAGGATTAGGAATTTAGAGCATGAATTTTGAGTGATGGCTGTCAGCATAATAAAATATAACTTCTGTTAAACTAACTGTGTGTATCGGCCCTCTTGCTCTAAACGCCATTCCCAGTTAGTTCTCTCGGCCTCACTCTCTGCCTCTTGCTTGTAGTACATCCGATGTACTAACCCAGTGCTCTGGCTACCTGCCGGCTGCCATGTTGCCACCGTGATGATCATGGACTCTGGTACCTCTGGTACCTTGAGCCCCAGATTAAATTCTTCCTTTTTTAAAAATAATTTATTTGTTTTTATTTTATGTGCATTAGTGTTTTGCCTGCATGTATGTTTGTGTAAGAGTGTCAGATCCCTTAGAACTAGAGTTACACACAGTTGGAGCTGCCATGTGGGTACTGGGAATTGAACCCGGGTCCTCTGGAAGAGTAGCCAGAACTCTTAACCGCTGAGCCATCTCTCCAGCCCCATGAATGCACCTTTCTTGTGGTGTTTTGTCATGGCAATAGAAAAATAGCTAAGAGCTGGACACAGTGGTGCATGCCTCTAGTACTATCACATCACTTCAGAGACAGAGGGAGGCAGATCTTTGTGCGTTCAAGGCCAGGTTGGTCTTCATAATGAGCTATAGGACAGCCAGAGGTATATAGAGAGACCCTGTCTCCAGGAGGAAAAAAGGAGGAGGCAGGTGACTATGGCAGTCTTTCTTGCTTCCCCTTTACCCTCACTCTTCCCCGCCCACTGATACCCTTGTCAAGTCCCTCCCACTAGTCTTGTTTAGCTTTGGTTGTGTGCAAAGGCATGAGTGTGTGTGTGTGTGTGTGGGGGGACTTATTTACTGTGTATAAGACCCAGAACCATTTCATTGCCTGGAGCCCTCAATGAGGGGTGGAGCCTCATGAGTCCCCTCCTCCATGCATAATGACATGTTGGCAGGCTGAATCCTGTGCAGCAGTTGAGCCAAGTAGCTGCAGCTCCACCCTGTCCAGAAGACACTCCTTCTCAGCACCCTTTGTCCTCTGGCTCTGAAATCTTTATTTTATTTCTTATGTATTTGTTTACTTTTTAGTTGTTCAAGGCAGGGTTTCTCTGTGTAGTCCTGACTGTCCTGGAACTCCCTCTGTAGAGGCTTGTTTTTTTCGTTTTGTTTTGTTTTTGTTTTTCATGACAGGGCTTCTCTGTGTAGCTTTGCGCCTTTCCTGGACTAGCTCCGTAGACCAGGCTGGCCTTGAACTCACAGAGATCCACCTGCCTCTGCCTCCCGAATGCTGGGATTACAGGCGTGCGCCACCCCCGCCCGGCTTGTGTTTGTATTTTTGAAGCAGAGTCTCTATGTACCTGTGGCTGTTCTGGAACTCTCTACATAGGCCTCTGACTCGCAGAGACCTACGTGCCTCTGCCTGCTCAGTGCTGGAATTAGAGGCATATGCCTAGTTTCTTAACATCTTTCTGTTCCTCTTTCAGATGTTTCTTGAACTTTGGAGGCACTGATAAAGCTGCCCTCTTTAGGTCTGATCTGAGCACCCTTCATCATTCTCTACTTTGACCAGCTGTGCACCTCTACATGCGCTGTCCACTACTGCAGAGGCAAGCTGCTCTGATGGAGGCCGAGAGCAGCAGTAATGGATAGCTATAGACTTAAGCATTTCAGAAGCCTGTTTGACAGTAGGTTCTGCCAGGCTGTCCATGCCTTTAATCCCAGCACTCGAGAGATAGAAGTGGGAGATCTCTGAGTTCAAGGCGAGCCTGGTCTACAATGCCAGTTCCAGGACAGCCAGGCTACATATAGAGACCCTGTTAAGAAAACAACAAACCCTGTAGGAAGTTATCTCCCAAAGCCTGACCTCTCCAGCCACCAGCTTTACAGAGCCAGACATGAATAATAACCCTGATGCCATTGCTGCACCAATGGATATATCTGTTTAGACAGGTTATTATTGTAGCTTGTGGGCACAGCTGGGTAGGACATTGATGAGTTTCTCAGCACATTTTTGGGGTAAGATTTGTTGATTTTTATTTATGTGCATTGCTGTTTTGCCTGTATATGTGTCCTTGTGAGGGTACCAGATCCCCTAGAACTGGAGTTGCAGACAGTTTTGAGTTGCGCTGGTCAGGGTGTGGTATCTTCCGCAATAGGCCTGGCGTCTAGCTCTGCTGGCCCACCAAGGGCGGCAGTAAGTAGCAGTAGCCCGTAATGTGTCAGGACGTCATTGCTGAGCCTTCATTTACGTTCCCAGCTTCTAGGAGGAGGGGAGCTTTCTGCTGCCCCTGTCTGACTTCCTGAGCAGCAGAGTGCTGGCCTTGCAGAATGAGCTCAGAAGTGTCCCTCCTCCTTCCTTGGAAGAGAGTCTTTGAAGAATTAGTGTTTGTTCCCTTTTCAGTGTTTCTTAGAATTCACCATGAAGAGGTTGGCTCTGGGCTGTCTTTTGGGGAACGTTTTGAACACTAATTCAGATCCTTTATTCCTTTTAAGTCTCCAGAGATTTTACCACTTTCAGCCAGATCCTTTCTAAAAAAATTTTTCCCCATTTTCTCCAAGGTTTTCCGTTTCTTCCATAGTGTTCTCTTAGTCTTTTAAAAATAGTTTTTCATGGACTGGAGAGATGGTTCCATGGTTAACAGCAGTTGTTGTTATTTGACTGGGTTCAATTCCCAGCACCATATCCTTAGCTCACAATCCTTTGTAACTCCATTTCCAGGACATCTGATGCCCTCATCCGGTTTCTGAGGACACTGCATACATATGGTGCACATATATACACACAGGCAAAGACTCATGCACATAAAATAAAAATAAACAATTCTAGGCTAGCCAGGGCTACAGAGTGAGCCCCTGTCTCAAAAATTAAAAAAAAATCTTTACAAATACTAATTCATTCGTGTGTGTGTGTGTGTGTGTGTGTGTGTGTGTGTGTGTGTGAGTGAGAGAGAGAGAGAGAGAGAGAGAGAGAGAGAGAGAGAGACGGGGGGCGGGGAGCAGTGAGCAAGCGAGAGAGCACGAGCGCATGAGGGAGAGAGTACTTGGAGGTCAGAGGGCAACTTTGGGGTCAGCTCTCTCCATCTTTAATGGGTTCTGGGGATGGAACTCCCTCTTCAGGCTCCAACAGCAAGCACCTTTTCCTGCTGAGCCATCTCGACAGCCCCCATCCTTTCTATTTATTTTTTGGTTAGTCATGATGTCCATTTATTCCAAATACTAGTATTTTTGGTCCCACCCCCCCCAAGTCTTGATTCTTTCCTTTTCCTCTCCTCCCCCCACTTTTTAAAAATTTATTTATTTGTTATGTATACAGAAGAGGGCAGCAGATCTCATTACAGACGGTTGTGAGCCACCATGTGGTTGCTGGGAATTGAACTCAGGACCTCTGGAAGAACAGTTCAGTGCTTTTAACCTCTGAGCCATCTCTCCAGCCCAACCCCCACATTATTTAAAAACAAGTTGACCTCAAATTCACTGTATAGCAAATCTGAATTCCTGCTTCTCCTATCTCTATCTCCCCAGTACTGAGATGCCAGGTGTGCACCACCATGCTTGGTTTATGTGGTACTGGGGATGAAAGGGCTTCTGTATCCCAGGGGAGCATTCTACCAATGGAACCCCAGTCCTTGAGACTTTGGTTTGTTTGCCCCACCTCCCACCCACACCAAGACAGGATTTCTCTGTGTAACAGTTTTAGCTATCCTGGAACTCGCTCTGTAGACCAGGCTGGCCTCGAACTCAGAGATTCGCCTGCCTCTGTCTCTGGGATTAAAGGCATATGCTACCACCTCCCAGCAGTGTGCTTTTAATTACTAGGTCTCCCTCTACAGACTGCAGGCATACGATGGCTGGTGTCCACATCTATTGGTATTTCCCCAATTCCGTCTCCTAAGTTCTGACTTAGCTTTCTGCTGAAGTTGGGTAACATACATCCTTCCCTTCCAGACTTTGCTAGGGCTGAACATGGCACAGGCTGTGCTGTGTGCACTCAAGGGTTGGGAAGATGGCTGAGTGGGTGGGCCAGCACAAGTTTAGCAATTCGAGGCCCTGAGCTGTAGCCTACCATGAAAGAAAAGGAGGAAAAGTGGACGCCAAACCCCGAGAGTGTGGGCCTCACTGCTGCTCGGTGGAACTGGGCACAAGTCTTTCCCACCTTGCTGTTTCTTGGTAGTATTCACTCTAAGTATTTTCTATTTCCTTACTCATCTGTGATTCATCTTTCTTTCCTTGTTGTTGCGGGAGCAGGGTCTCACTATATCATCTTGTCTGGCCTGGAACTTACTATGTAGACCACTGGCCTAAACTCACAGAGATCCTCCTGCCTCTGCTTCCTGAGTGCTGATATAAAACGAGCCTGCACAGCCTCGCTTGTTTCTTTTCTTTTTTTTCAAAGATTAAGCTGGGCATCGGTGGTACATGCCTTTAATCCCAGCACTGGGGGGGGGGGGGGGCAGAGGCAGGCAGATCTCTGAGTTCAAGGTCAACCTGGTCTATAGAGGGAGTTGGATACACAGAGAAACAGTTTCAAAAAACAAAAACAAACACGATTTATGTATCTTATTTTTATGTGTATGAGTTTTTGCCTACATATATGTATGTATACCACATGCATGCCTGTGTCAGAGGAGATCAGTAGAGTTTGCTGGGTTCCACTGAACTAGAGTGACACTTTGTGGGTTCTGGGAATCAAACCCAGGGCCTCTGCAAGAACAGCCAGTGCTCTTTAACTGCTGAGCATCTCCATAGCCCAACCCCCACCCTGGTGGTTTTTTTTTTTTTTTTTTTTTTTGATAGGCTGTTTCTGTATAAACCCAGGCTAGTCTGGAAATCCCATATTCTCCCCTAAGCCCCTGGAGTACGGGGCTCTTTCTGGCCATTTGTACAGTTACTGGAAGGGGCATTTGGATTGGACGGCCAGAACTCACCTAAAAAGCTGGGTAGGTGTAGTGGCCTGCTTCCATCAGGAGGGAGGCAGAGACAGGAAATCCAGAGTAAGCTGACTGGCTAGACTAGCTGAACCACAGCTCTGGGTTTCCAGGAGACATCGCCTCAGAGAATAAGGTGAAGGGTGATGGAGGAAGACACTGCCATCAGCCTTGATTCCATATGCTCACGTACACATGTGCAACCACACAAACATTTGTGTTGACATCCACTCCTATGGAATAACCTAATTCTCCTGCCTGGTTCTTTTCCACGATCACACAGTACTCCTTGACTCTACCAGTCCATTACCTCCAGTCATTGTCCTTGCATGGACTTCTAGTTGTTTCTAGGTGTCATTCTCCTAACAGCCTGAGGGTCATCAGGCTTGTGTGAGTATACAGTGCCGAGGAATCAGTCCCTTAAGAAAGCAGGCCACTGTGGAGAAGGAAGTAGATTTAGGAATGTGTTGCCTCACCTGACACAGGGGTGCCAAGGATAAGGGTCTGTGCTGCTTGTGGTGGTTTTTACAGTTGACTCCCCCACATCATTGCCTTTGTGACAGCACCCAGCCTCCTGTACCTCCTGTGCCTGCTTCTGCCTCAGGGCATGGCCAAGTATCAGGGCCTCATTTATAGATGGAGGGACTGGGACAGTGATGTCCTAGTGCTGGTCACACATGGTGAGGCTGTGGCTGAACTGGCAGGGTGCAGATGCTGCCCGTGGAAGCCCCATTCTTAATTGGTGCCAGGAGGAAGCTGTAGTGGCCTTCCTGTGCCCGGAGTTCACTGGTGTCTTTGCATCCTGGCTCCCAGATGTGCTGAGGGCAGCATCCCTGCAGCTCAGGTAGGGCACCTGAGCCGTCAGAAGTGTTACTTTTCCCTGTGTGGCTTTGACCTGAGTTACTGAATCCTTGGTTCCCACATCTACCCGATGTGAGTAGAGAAAGCATGTAATTCCAGCACTCAGGATACCAAGCCAGGAGGATTAGGAGTTCTAGTCTGCTAGAGCTACATTTTGATACCATTAAACAACCAAAAGACCAACTGGGGTTAGGAGAGCCCCATGGGAGCACAGCAAGACTCCCTTCCCACAACCCGCCCAGCTCCTGTGGGGGATGTGTGTTCTGCACAGGCCTCAAACACAGTATGTGGCCAAGGATGACCTGGCACCTCTGATCTCCCTGCTTCCATCTCCTGAATGCTGGGGCATACAGGTATGTTCGCCACATCTGTTTTATGCAGTGCTGGAGATGGAACTCAGGGAAAAGTGACAGACACTACTGGAACTTGGTGCTGAAACACAGCAGACCATCTCCCCCAGCTTTGTGGAGCTGCCAGGCTACTTTGGTTTTTTTCTTTTCTTTTCTCCAAGACAGTTTCTCTGTGTAGCTTTGCACCTTTCCTGGAACTCACTCTGTAGCCCAGGTTGGCCTCAAACTCACAGAGATCCGCCCACCTCTGCCTCCCCAGTGCTGGGATTAAAGGTGTGTGCCACCACTGCCCGGCTGCCAGGCTATTTTGGAGCTGGGAGTAGGGTATGTGACTGCTGCTGAAGGAAAAAGATCCCAGGTGGCTGAGCTGCCAGAGGAGTGGTCTGCAAAAAGGATCAATCGGCTGGTGAGGTGGATGGCTCTGGGGTATCTGGTAGACTGGAGGCTGCCTGTGTTTCCTTCCTTCCTAGGGATCAGTTTAGCCCACTGAGTTGGTAATCCATGTGTCGCCAGCCATCCATCACACAGAGGCAATCATCGTCTCCGTCAGTCCCCAGCTCACCCTGTACACAGCACTGCACCTGGCCCAGGAGATGAAAGAGTCCTCTGCTGAGGGCACTTCCCTGGCACACAGCAGGGCAGGGCATGGGCACAACTCTTCACTAGCAGTTAGTTCTGAGCCATCAAAGGGCCTAGAAGGGTATTGTTGAGATCCATGGTTCCATGATCCAGGCAGCTCACCTGACAGTGTTGTTTGGCTATTCCATACAACTGGATGATGATGACAGGTTAAATATTTACCTGTTTTAAAGTTACAAATGAACTGCAAAAGCCTGGAATTCATGTTACCTTGGAGACTGAAACATACTCTTGTTTTGTTTTGAGACAAAGTCTTATGGAGCCCAGGCTGGCCTCACTGACAGTAGTCCTGCCTCCTGAGTGCTAGAATTTCATACATGTGCCACCACTCTGGGGTTTTCATTCTTCTTTTTTAGGCAGGGTCTCATGGAGCCCAGATTGGCCTAGAGTTTACTATGTATCTGATGTTGACCTTGAACACCAGATCCACCTGCCACCAATGAGTGCTGGGCCTCCACACCCAGGGAAACAGATACTGTGCTATTCTGAATCCATGGATGACCTCCATCAAGCCAGCTGCCTCTGTGCAGAATGATACAAACAGATGAAACCTGTTGATTATGGCTGGGTCTGGGGATTAGTGGTTAGTGTTTGCCTGACATGCACAAATCCCTGGGCTCCATCCGCAAGCCAGGCATAGTGGTGCACACCTGTGATCGCAGACATAGCGTACATACCTGTGGTCCCAGCACTTGTAGGGGCAGGAGGGCTATACTCAGCTACCTAGAGGCCAGCCTCTAGAGGAGATCTCACCTCAAGACAAAGAAAACAAACATCAAACAACAACAACAAAAACTTATGCCAGATAGTGGTGGCACACGCCTTTAATGCCTTTAATCCTAGCACTGCAGGCCAAGCCACGTGGATCTCTGTGAGACCCTGTCTTGTGAAAAACCAACCAACCAACCAAACAAACAAACAAAAAACCAAACTTCCTAAATATGGTGCAGGTTCCCTTCTTATAGAACGGGTTTCCTCCGTACAGAGCCCACTCACTGCCCTACACTCTGAGGGGCACCTGAAACTGGACTGCTGCTTCTCAGAACAGTTGCAAAGTTGAGTTAGCCTATTCTGTGCCAGTTGGACAGTTAGGTCTGTCCTTGTTAACTCATGTAGGCAGTGACTGGTCTTTAACTGTGGGGTTTCTGCCCTGTATCAGTGTGGTGATAGCTGTAGGGGGCCCCAAGGAGACTGAGACCCATCTCCTACCTGCCCTGGAGGTGTCCATGTTCCAGCTGGAACTGATCATTTGCTAAGTAGATGAACCACAAAGTGCAAGCTAGTTAGGACATCTCTGTGAGGGGAATGAAAACAGGCAGGGATCAGCTGACCTCTCTGAAGAAGGACATCTCAGCTGAGCCCTCAGTGTGCAGAGGAAGCCAGAGTTTTCATAAGAAAAATCACTGTGTGAAGATGAACCAAGGTTCTGAGGCAGAAACATGCTGAGCTCGTCTGAGGGTCCGTCTATGGACCCAGCTAGAGGGAATAAGTGAAAGAGTCGCGTTGGTGATTGTTGAGTGATGACAGGGTCTCAGGCCTTTGGGGAACACCTGGCAGCCCCTGAAAGTTATGAGCAGAAGAGTGATTACAGGTTACCCCAAGTTTAATTTGTCTGTGTAAGATGAGTGCTGTCACATGTGTGGGTGTGCATGCCAGAAACTGATAGTGGACATCTCTTGCTATATTGTTTTTCCCCATATTTTTTGAGACTAGGGTCTTTTACTGAACCTGAGATTTATCAGTTTGGGCTAGACTAGTTGTCCAGTGAGCCCATGAGCCAGGGATCTTTCTGTCCTAACCTCCCAAGTGCTGGGATTGTAGCTGTAAATCATTGCTTGGTTTGTGTGGCAGCTGGGGACCCACACCTGGATCCTTCTTTTACTGACCAAGCCATATCCCTACCCTAAGAATGCTGTATTGTGGGATACAATGGCAAGAACTTTCTGAGACTCTCCTCTGAGGCAGGTGTCAATGAAGAAACTGAGGCAGTCAGAGGTCGTTCAACTCACTAGATTTTTCCAGAAAGGTTCTTGAAGTAATCCAAGGACTGGATTACATGTGGGCCTTGGAAAGTCCCAGAGACACAGCTTTCAAGTCACCCTATTTCCTGCTCCTGCTCCTGCTCCCCGCCCAAGCTGGCCCTCAGATATGGCCACAAGCAGGTGACACGAGGTCCCAGTGCCAAGGGTGGGACTGATCTGAGTCCTGCTGGATTCCTGGCTGGGGAGGGACTGCTGGGCAGAAGCTGGGAGGCCAAGAGCACCAGGCCTGAGCTCACAGGGCCAAGCAGGCGCCAGGTCGCCACCCCTACCTGAGCTCAGTCTCCTGGTCTGTGATGTTGTACCTGTTGTGTGCCCAACTCTGGGTGGAGAGATTGGGGAGAGGGAGAGCTAAGTTTGGGTCTAACCATGGAGTGGCTGCTGCTGGGATGCGAGCATAGTAGGGACAGATGGGGAGGTAGGGAGGAAACAGCTGAGGTGGAGTCGTCAGTCAGGTCTGGGGGTGCTGCGGGAAGAAGGCTCTTGATAGGTGCAAGTGGGCCTGGCTGTGGCGGGGAGCAGGGGTGTCTGTGTTGGCAGGGGTGCGTCGTGCAGAGCTTAGCGGGCCATAGGAAGGAGGGAGCCCCAGATCCGTGCCCCCCAACTCCCCCCCCCCATCAGAGGCCCTAATCAGCTTGCCAGGGAGAGAAGGTGGATCTGATCTGGTATGACCTCTAATCTAGTAGCTCCAAGCTCTGAGGTCTTGAGAATGAGGGTGAGGGGTCTCCACCCAGGGCCTTTACCTACATCCTGCCAGAAGCCAGGCTACTCCAGTGATGTCGACGACGGGCTGGCTCAACCTTTCCTGCTTCTGTTTAGTCCCCACCCTCTCCTCTCAGGGCGAAGCCAAGCTCTCTACAGAAGAACGTGAACAACCTGCCCTTGTGCTGTCCTCCTGTCCCCACCCAGGAGCTCCTTTTCATCTTCAGGGAGCCGTAAGGCTCAGAGCCCTGCGAAGGCTCCCGGGGGAGAAGCTCTTCACAAGGGCCCCTGTCATTAGTCCTGTGGACAGGAGATGACCTTTTATCCCACAGGTAACCGAGCCACTGCCCAGAGAGAGCCTAATACAGCCCACAGAGACATCTGGCCCAAGAGCCTCCTCAGCACACACTGGATTGTAGCTGCTGTTTGTGAGGCTGGTCCATGCTGCTGTTGACCTGACCAAGGGCAGAAGCTCTGGTCTGTTACAAGGCCAACTTTGGCTTTCCGTCTGAGGCTGAGCTGGTGGCAGTGGGAAGGAAGGATGGGCTCAAGCTCTAGCCTCTGCCCATTGGTAGGTGGGCAGTTGCCCAGGGAAGGGTTCCTGGCAGAAGGAACAACCCCTGCAAAGGTCAAGGGTTCAGAGGGCCACTGGGGGACCTAGATAGACCGAGATTGGATTGGCAGCTATGAAGGGCACAACACTTGTGTGAGGGAGCTCTCTGGAGGTCTGTATTTAGAAGTACATGTGGGGTTGAGGGGTTGGGTTGTGGCTCAGTCAGTAGAGTGCTGGCCTAGCATGCACAAAGCCTTGGGTTCCATCAGCACCACATGAACCAGGCATGGTGGTACATACCTGTAATCCTAGCACTGGGAGGTAGAGACAGGAAGATCAGGAGTTCAAGGCCATCCTCTTCTATGTAGAGCTTGAGGCTAGCCTGGGCTACAGGAGTCCCTGTGCCAATAGAGAAAGGAGAAAGGAAAGAAACAGAAGGGGGATAGCTCCGTCTGACAGTGAGAAATGATGTCACACTTTACACTAACTAAACTGATCATGCTCTGTCACTGTCCCAGGCCTAGAGATCCTGTGCTTAGATATGGAGGTGTGGGTGTCTTTGGGCCGAGTCTTCCCATTCTCCATATATTTGTTGCCACCTGCCACCATTGGCAGAGTTTTACTGACCAGGAAACCCGGACCTGAGAGTGAACCCAAGTCACATAGCACAGACCTGGCTGAGTGAGAACCTGGAATGCTAGGGCAGCCAGAGCACACAGCCAGTGTCATAGCAACAGCAGAGGAAGGGACTCGTGCCTTGGGAGGCAGGTGGCATGGGGAAGGAAGAACTAAATGAAGCTTAGGCCGTCTCCATTGCCAGCTGTGGATAGTCGGCATTTGTGGGAGAGCTGCTTAGGAGGCCTGTAGAGTGTGTTCTGCTGCTCTGCCCAGGAAACCCCCCCCCCCTTTGTAAGATTTTTTTTCTATGTGCATGAGTGTTTTGCCTGTATGTGTATCTGTGTACTTACTACTTATGTGTGCCTGGTGCTTAAGGTCAGTGAGAGTGTGGGATCCCCTGAGACTGGAGTTAGAGATGGTTGTGAACCACCATGTGGGTGCTAGGAATTGAACTAGTGTCCTCTGGAAGAGCAACCAGAGCTCTTGGCCACTGAGCCATCGCACCAACTCCAGAAAAATGAAAAAAATCGAAAGCACATTTATTTACTTACTTATTGTTGGTGGGTGGGTGGGTGGGTGGGTGGGTGGTGGTGGTGGTGGTGGTGGTGGTGGTGGTGGTGTACTTGGCATGACATGCAAGTGGAGGCCAGAGGACAACTTTCCAGAGGCAGTTCTGGCCTTCCACCATGTGAAGCCCAGGAGTCGAACTCAGGTCTTGAGATTTGGCAGCGGATACCCTTATCTCCTTGGCCACGTCAGTGGCCTATGGAAATCATCTTGGCCAGGCCTTTCTGCACCAACCCTGAGGATTTGCGGTGTGTAGCTTGGGGCTGTCCAGCCACACTGGATGCTGCATACTCAGTTCCACAGTTCCAGGGCACGTGGGAACAGCTCTGGGCTGCTAGCTCCCAGTCTGGCCTGTGACATGACTGGCTGACTCCTACTTCCTCTTCCTCCCGGGCTCTGCCTTCTTGTTGCCTTCCCTATTGGCCACCAAGGCTCCAGCCTTATCTTGGAAGAACTAGAGCTTATCCAGGGCATCACACGTCACCATTTGGAACTCTCTGTGTCCCTTATCTGGGACAGAGTGCTGTCTGAGGTATCACAATTGTCCTCGGGTGTCTTACCCCCAGATCCCCAGTGTAAACCTACTGTATTACACACACACCAGTGGTTACTGGTGTGTGTGGGGGGTGGCTCAGTGGTAGAGTCCCCCACTGAGAGGCTGCACTTTGAGGAGGGACTGAGATTCTGGGACCCAGTGGTCAGAGTCTTTAGGTGGACCTCTTGTGATTCTGTCTACGTTGCTGCCATTGTTGATCCACTGCAGCCTTAGGCAAGGCCTAGTCTCTGCTTCCCTCAGTTCCGTGAGATGGGGCATTGAGTCATCTGGTGTGATCTTATCATCCATGCAAAGTGCTCTGTTCCTCCCTCGTCACACCATAGGGGCTGCTCCACAGTACCTATGGATATATTTAACTAAGTTAATGGATTGATTTAGACAGGGTCTCAGATAGCTGAGGCTGGCTCATAACTCATTGTGTAGCCAAGTGTGATGACCTTGAACACATTGACCATAACTGTTTTTACAAAGTCCCTTTGGAGTCAGTACCCTGTGACATAGTCAGCAGCATTGAAGACAGTTGGTGACACCTTGGTGTGGTGCCCAGCTCCATGGGCTCCCTTGTAGTTCATTTGTGTTTTCTTTAACATCAAAATAAATCCTCCCTATTTGGTCCACCCAGGAGGAAGTTCCTTGTAAGACGATAAAAGGCTCT